>NC_046622.1:610000-910000 GCF_900324465.2 Anabas testudineus
ATCGGGTCTTACGGTGTTTTCACCACACTGTGGCTGTAGCAGTAGTCGCACTGTGATTTATTTCAGGTCAGTTACTTCTGTCATATTCCACATCTGTCTCTGGACATGTTGCTGGAATTCAAAAGCTGACCTTTTGAATGTCCCAGAGTAATGTGACCACTCAACTTATTAAAGTTATCCCTCTGCTGACATGACTCAAGTTTACCTGTCTCCTGAGACCGTGATGAGGTGTCTGCAGTCCTGACTGAATCTCATGCTGGTAATAATCTCTGAGGAAGCAGACAGAGAGCAGGTGAGCAGACAAATAACCTGAAGAAGAGACATTTTATTATGTTCATCTTCTTTATCTGCAACGTCATAAAATTGAGCTTCAAGATAAAGAAAATTTAAAAACTGAAACCATGATAAAACATACAGAACACGTTGCTGCAGGTGGGATGGATTCACTCACCTGAATGTCCGAACAGGGTGGCGACACACTCTCCTGTCTCGTAGTCGAAGATGGTGATGTTTTTATCAGAGCAGCTCGTGGCAAAGAAAGTCCCTGATGGGTCCATCTGAACCTGCAGGCAGCAGAAAATCCAACCTGACTGAACACTGATATCAGCCTGCTCTAGTCAAACCTACTCTAATGTTTCCATCTACAGTCTTTATTTTCACTTCACTCAGTGTTTTCTTTACCATCATTAGTCAGTGTGTTCAGATGTTTATTGTCATTTCATATTCACATTCACACCTATGAATTTTTATTACAAGCATTAAAAGCATTTCCTGTTCCATGATTTTGAGCAATAAAGTTTTACTGAGACCCGTTTGTACCAGCAGGTGACTTTAATAAACCTGGAGATGGATTTATTTTTGCTGCTTAGTGAAACAAACTCAGATTAGAATTTAGTTCTTTTCAAGAACTACATTTCATTATTTTCAAAAACTTTTAAACAAACATTATTAAATTATTTTATTTCCAGGGATCTATGACAGGTGATTTCAGGATAAGAAACGGTGGTAATTCCATCAGTACCTTTAGCAGAGCTCCTTCATCACTGGACGAGCCTTTCAAGCACTTCTTCAGTTTCCCAGTTTCTAAGTTGTAAACCCTGAAAACACATGAAGCAGATTCCTCCAACACTGTTCATGTTATTTAGGAATGTTTCTTGGTTTTGACTGTTGCCCTCTGTCCAACAGGACGTTCAGTATCATCTTCACCTGACGTTTCGGTCCTGACAGGCGATGGCAACGTGTGTCCTCGATGAGTCCAGGTCCATGTCGTACAAGGTGGCCTTCTCCACCACATGATGGCTCCTGGAAAACGACAGACCCTCCACTGTCTGGAGCACAACAGGATCACAGGACACAGGGAGAAATTATTTTATCAGCACTTTGTACTTAACTGAAGTTCAGATTGTTCATAAAAAATAACCATAGATAATCCTTATATTCGACTGTGCCCTGACACTGACCTGTTCAGCTGTCTGGAAGTAGATGCTCTTGTCAGCTCCACAGCTCACCATTCGAACCTCAGGACTCTCACCTGGAAAACAGGTGGTCTCCATGTTTACACTTCAGTCAGCTTCAAGTGAGAAATTTGGTCCAGAGGTTTATGCATCGATGGCAGAGGGTCTATAGACGAGCAGCACAAAAGTACAGTCGAGGGCTCGAAACCGAGACTCCGATTTTCTAGTGTCCTCTAGGCAAGACCTTCTTATGCTTACCCTGCCTTGTACTTTGTATCTCACTTGTAAGTCACTTCGGATAAAAGCATCTGATAAAAGTTCTGAGAGACTTTTACCTGCAGCACTTCAGTTCAACTCAATTCAATTTTATTTATATATTTTACAATTGACTTTGTCGCAAAGCAGCTTTACACAACCAAATTAACTATGGTAGTTTACATAAGCAGTGAATGTGTACTTCAAAGATGAAGGAGATACCAGTTTAAACAGCTGTTTTACGAGTTGCTGCCAACACCTAAAACACGTCTGCCATTTACCATTGCCATTTAGGGGGTGGCTGTGGCTCAATAGGTAGAGCAGTTGACTGCCAATCGCAGGATTGGTGGTTCGATTCCCGGCTGCCACATTTACCATTTGTGAACAGTTTGATACACTTGAGCTGAAGTAGGAATAATCCTCTTTTCAGTTTAATCAATAAAAAATCTATCGATAGTCGATGTGGGGCCACGTGAGCAGTGTTACCTGTAAACTCTGTTACCTGAGAATTTGACAGCAGTGATGGAGGCAGAGTGGTCATTCAAAGTCTGCTCCAGGCTGAAGTTCTTCTCCAGGTTGAAGACGTGGATTAGCCGATCCCTGCTGGCCGACGCCAGCAGCTTCACACCTCAAACAACGACAACAACAGAAATAGTCTCAGTCCTCAGGAGTCACACCTGTAGGGCTTAATGAATAACACTGGCCTATGCTCTGAGACTGAAAAGCTCCAGTACAGTTTTTAGGTTTTTGTGGTGACACGTCACATCCTGATAGAAATGCTGCTACGATGGCTGTAGTAGAAATATTGTGCTCATCCTGTCCAGTTTTCTACCTGTGGACTTGGGAGAAAAATCCAGACACAGCACCTCCAAGTCATGAGCTTCAATCTTCACCAGCTCATCCAGAAACTCCAGACCAAAGATCCTGAACACAGAGGGACATGTCAGCAGGTCTCATCTGTCAGAGGATGTTAGTACACCTACACTTTTGTGTCTCACCGCAGGTTTCCACATCGGTCTCCAGCTGCCAGGTGCTGTCCATCGGGACTAATACCCAGCACTCTGATCCCGGCCTTCCCATCAGCCCCTGCTGCCTCCCCCTCCGCCTGCAGGTGCTGCGTGTTCTCCCCCACATACAAAATCCTCAACAGGTCCTTAGACAGTGACACAGGATGGGTGTAACGGGTGTATACTTAAAGTGTGTAATAGTACTCTTTGTACCCGTCACCTGTTGGTCTTACATTGCTGTAGAGGTTCCTGTGCCCGGTGGGGGGGTCGGTGTGCCACAGTCTGATGGTGTTATCTGACGAGCATGTGAAGAAGGAGGACGGGGGCAGACAAGCCTGAGACACGTCTGACAGCTCCGGATACACCTGAAAGATGATCACACACCAAACCTCTGGGTAGAAATCCTACATTCAAAAAAATTTAGTACAAAGTCCTGTAACAGTACTTCTGGGAGTACTGTATTGATGCAGAAGATTTGTTAGTATTGAAGGTACCTTTAATAGAATTTCAAGTATTTCTGGCAGTATATTGTAGTTCTTTGAGGAAGTATTAAGAGGTGTATGTGGGAACATTGGAAGTGTACACACTGTATGTCACAAAATTATATATTGGAGGCATGTGTATGAGTTCCAGATTTTTCTTGTTGTATTGTGTTGTTTCTGGTACTACCAAAGTATTCCTAAAATAATGTCAATATTTAGTAGTTGTAAAAGGTATTTCTAGTACTGTTTGAATTATTTTTGCTATAACTAAAGTATCTCTGATAGTACTGGATGTATTATTTTTGTGCTACATGTTATTCCTGACAGAACATTTTTCATTACTGGCAGTAATTGTAGTACTATTTATGGTACTCCCTGTACTAGTTTTCATTGTATTTAAGGTAGTCCTGGCAGTATTTGTACACTGACCTCTACGCTCCACACACAGTTGCTGTGGTACAGAGCTGAGTACAGCTTCCTCACGTTCCTCACATCTTTAACATCCCACACGTACACACTGTGGTCGTTGTACACGCAGGTCAGGTGTTGAGCAGTGGGGTCAAAGGTCAGAGCCAATGTGTCGGGGTACTGAGCATCTGGACTGGCAGGTAGCAGGCTGCTGTGGAAATTAAAAGTGTGATCAGAGGATTGATCTGTGTTTCACCAGCATTCCTCCAGTCTGTTTACAGTATTTGTACCCATGCTGTACGCTCTGCGTGAGGTCGACTCCCAGGCGGTGCGGTTGGTGCAGCGTGGTGATGTACTGCAGGTTGGATGGACCGAACACTCGGATCACACCGTCGGCACAGCCACAGAAGATGAAGTCATCACTGATGGCGAGACAGCTCGCCGACGTCGTCTGTCAACAGCAGCAGCGTCAGTAAACGTTCTCATAAAGAGTTCAGAGTTTTCTAGAACAGTCACAGTATCGTATGTGATCACAGGTTAGGTCTTGAACATTTGTTACAGTACAGGTGTTTGCAGGTAGACACGTCACTCACCTTCAGGTTGACCCAGGCTTCGAGCTGTCGGCCGCTGTTGAACAGACACAGCAGCCCGGAGCTGGTGATGCAGTAGGTGCTGGACGCCATGAGACCACGCCCACAACACACCCCGCAGAAAACACTGTTTCTGTGGTCCCCTAGCAACCCAGATCGACCAATAAGAGGCACAGTGCTGTTCACCTGGGCACAAAGGAAAGTTCACCCTGTGAGTTCAAAAAGCTGCAAAGTGTGCTGTGATTGGCTTATCACAGCCGCATGACCGAGCTGTGATTGGCTGCTGTCGTCGTACCCGTCGCTCTTTGGAGGCGTCCAGGTACCAGAACCTGACGTGTCTGTTTCCTGCGGTGACGAAGTAGCTGTTGTCCTGAGAGAAGGAGACGGCGAACACTCTGCTGGAGACTTTGTTGGAGGCGATGATCGAACCTTTCTGTTCAGAGGACAAGTGACTATGGTAGTAACAAAATACGCAGCTCTGCCTCTGTCATGATAGTGACTTATTTTAATGATTCTTTTTCCATTTACTAAACTCTTTCCTCATTTAGTAATGAGCAGTGACAGAAGCCCTTATCACTTATCTGTTTTCAGGTCTCAATAGCAGATTCAGTTTTTACTTATCTTATATAACAATGATCTACTTTGTCTCATCCTCCAGTAATAAAAACAGAACACATCTAAACTAGAGCTGTAGTTATTCATTTGATAATCGATCATCGTCAGATAAACATCGCTGTTTAAAGTCTGTTCAAATGAATGTGTTGGTGCATTAGTTATACTCAACATGCTTTTATTGTAAAAGGTACACTGTACACATACACTGTATGTTCTCTTACTGCAGCAGTTTGCAGCAGTTGGCCTCCTGCTGTGGTTATCAGCTGGTAGATTCTGATAAATACAGTAATAGTACTAATAGTGCAAACTGAGGATTGTTACTGCAGTTTTACACATTTTTAACACACTATAGCCTGTCGAGTGTTTTGCGTGTGTGTGTGTGTGTGTGTGTGTGTGTGTGTGTGTGTGTGTCCTCACCCTCCAGTCCCACACGCTCACAGTCATGTCGTGCTGATATCCCACAGAGACGATGTAACAGCTGTTGGTGGAGAACGCCACACAGGAAACGCCGTATTTATGAGACTGAACCTCAGCCACCTGGACCCCATTCACCTCCCAAACCCGCACACATGGCATGTGACCACTCTGAAACACACATCAGTTGTTGATTTGCCGGAGTGATACAACAGATTCAGTTCACCCTCAGACCGAGTTGTCCGTTTCATTTTATCAGAGTGGCTTTAAAAACAGACGCCGACAGTATCGCTGCAGACACAGTTAAACGATCTTAAGAACTTTTTGAATGCAGTCTGGCTCAAATTGTGATGAACTTGACACAAATTCATTCCAAAGTTCCTAAAGAGTTCACATCAGACTCTACTACAAGTACAAAAGGTACTTGTACTACATTTTGTCTATAAAGTGCTCACCGCAGACTCAGATTTTGTTTCTGTTTATAAGTAACTGTTTAAACAAAAAAATTACGGTTTCTCTGATTTATAAAGTCATTCAACCATCTGAAGGAGTTGCAGGGGCAGAGTACTTTTACTTCTGATACCTAGATTTTCTTGATCAAACCTCTGTACCGTTGTACTCTGAAGTACTTCTACACTGCTGTATCTGTGCTTTATTTATGTAAAGTTTACAATTATTAATAACACTAACTACATAGTGATTATTATACAGTGTTGTACAGTATTCTATGCGTTTCTCACACTTCTAGACGTTCACCACCGCTCAGAATAACACCATAAGAACTAAACCATCTGCTGTCTGTTAGAAAAATCTAACGAACTGCTGATATGTTTCTAATCGATTCTGAATTTAGTATTTCAGATCCTTCTCTGTCTGTTGTCACAGTTGTAAGCCATTTCTCTTCCCTGTGAACACACTGGCACAGTCTGAGGTGAATCCAGACTAACAGAAACAACATTATAACACATGTCATAGAGGACCGGCGGTGTTGGTAAAGCAGGTCAAACACTGAACGTCACTGAGTTCTTGAACTTTAGGGCTGTCAATGCACAAATACTATGTCCATATAAAGAACAAAACAGTAGAGACATTAACATACTAACTGTTGTAGTAATGAGGTTCTGATGTAAGGAGCAGACCGTGTTATGAACATGGAACAGGAAATAATAAAACCACTGCACATTTTTGAGATGGCAGCTAATAGTCAGCTAACTGTGGTTACACAGCGTAAGATAGATTAGGACTTTATCCCAAGCTTTCAAATTAAAGAATTGAAGATCCCAAGCTTTCAAATTAAAGAATCAAACTACTGAACATAAACCTGGTTTACATCTGTTAAAGTGAACGTATTATTAATTGAAGGTTTATATTTTATTCTGAGCTTCACTGATATGAGATCATTGCTGTTTAAAAAGCACAAAAAAATATGTTCTAATGTCTCTTCACACTACAGCTCCTCTGGCCTTGAGACCAATTAAACATAGTTCATTTTCTTTCACAGTTGCGGGATATATTGACCTCTGCACAACACCAACCAGTGCTAACCACGAGTGGAGAGGCGAGAACACCCAAACCAAGGAGTTTCACTACCAGCTAGGATTAAGACACTTGTTCACCTCAAGCTTTGAGCCTCTGATTGTCTGTAACACCAACAGTAGTGTGTGACTCTCAGCTCTTACCTCACCAGTGACCAGGTATTTTCCATCATGAGAGAAAGCCAGAGCACTGAAGGGTTTTCTGAAACACAAACACACCACAGTTACAGAGTGTAGTCATCATCAACATCATAGGGGAGCAGCAAAGGCAAACACACTCTTTACAAAGCCTGTAGCACAGATGTGGCAGCTGAGTAGCTCCTAAAACCTTCAGTTAGCAGGTGACACTATCAGATGTACCTGGACGTGTTAATGATGTGACTCTGTTTGTTCTTCTTTGGGTGAAGCAGCACAATGACACATCTGAAACACAAACACAAACGTATGAATAACTAAACACTCTCATTTTATTATTACACACAGAAGTTCCTGTAAAAACCAAATGTTTTTCTGTTTTCTGGGGATGTCATCTTTCCATAGAGGTGAGTCAGAGGAGGCGGGGCTTACCCTGCAGGATAGGCAATGAGCCCAGACTTCGGATCCGAGGTCAGACTGCTGCTGCTGCTCACGCTGATACCCAGAACTTTCTCCAGACTCACCTGCAACAACACACACACACCAAACTGCATTCAGAAACAGGACAATTTACTATACAGTCAACATTTTTCTTATTATAGAGTCACGTGGTGCTCAGTGTGTGAACAATGTCTACGGACCTCAGGATCCCAACTAAAAAAAAATAATAATAAAATCATGTCGCTGTGGATACACACTTGTGTTACATCAACAATAAGTTATTTGGCACAGCTGAGTCACCAGAAACATTTTCCTACAGTTTTTAGGTAAGCTTCCGTCTCCAAACACAGTGTTCACTTAGAAACGCTGGTTTCAGCATTTAGATTTTCCACTGTCTGAAACTACAACACATCACAAACCTGAGTGTTTCTCATTTCAGCAGGAAGCGTCAGAAATCACTTAACTCTGAGACACGAGTGTTTTTACTCCTACGTTAAGTTTCATTCTTATTATACGTGTGATTCTGGGATGGCTGAATAATAGGGGCCCTGGTCTCTGTAGGGGCCACGTCTTCTGCTGCAGGACTTGCTGCTCATGAACACAGTTCTTGTGACTTTGGATGTTTAGGACCACTGTGATGCTGCTGATGAAGGTGAAACAGACCAGAGACCAATCACAAATGGGATCACAGGGAGTAATAATGCTGTCTCATTTGGTCTTTTAGTGTGAGAAACTGTGCAAACAAACTATCAACAGGTCACTGAAGGTACCGGGTCACTGATGGTGTCGTTACACCAGTGGCCTGTGTGCTTTTTGTTTTGTTGTCTTTTAAACATCAGCCTGTTGATCAGACTATAATCGCAGAGATTCACTTTTAAATGAATTTAAAAGTGAATCTCTTGGTTTCAGTGGGTTTGGTGTATTTAACAGTTATCGGTTCGGTCAGTTTTGTCAGAAACTTTAGTTTTCTTCAAAGAACTCGCTACAGCTAAGCTAAGCTAAGCTAAGCTAAGCTAACGGAACTGTGATGCTAACAGTTAGCGGAGGCAGCACCGGATCAGGCTGACAGTTACCCGGCTGCTGGAGGTCTTCTTCTGCTGGCTGTGACGGCTCTTCCTCCCCGCCAGCTGCTTCCTCTTCGCGGCGTTGGCTGTGCCGCAGTCCGCTCCTTCTGCCATGACACCCGCCGCTCCAACTTTAGTAAAGTTATCCACAGGAGTAAAAGCGACACGGCTACAATCACTGGAGATAAGCACCGTCTAAAGAGCGCTGTGTTGACCCATTAACGCCGGCTGATGTGAACCAGGAGCGGCTCCGTTTGCTGTAACTTCTCGTGGAGAGTAAAGATGATGGAGGGTTAGCTTAGCCTCATGCTAACTGCCGCTGAAGTAACCCGACACTTATCCCAGCGGCGGGACTCCGATTTGAACGGAGCCCCGCCCACTCTCTCCAAAAACAGCCAATGGTCAGATGGGCTCACGCACTCTGCTCCCCAAATAACCAATGAAGAGCAGAGAACAGTCAAAATCCCGCCCACTCCCGGCCAGGCAACCAAGCAAGAGCGAGGGGAAGCAACGAAGCAACGAAAGGGGAAGAAGAGGAAGGAGAGGAAACGGGGAGAGAATAAGAGGAAAGAGGAGAGTAAGAGAAGCAGAAGGCAACGGGAAGGAGAAGAAGAAGGAAACGAGGGAGATAGGAGAGAAGAAACGGAAGAAGAGCAAGAAGGAACGAGGAGAGAGAGAGCGACGAGGAGGAAAGAAGAAGAAGAAACAGAGTGAGAGACAAAGAAGAGAAGAGAAACGGAAGAGAAGAGAAGAAGGAAAGAAGACGAGAAGAGAAAGAAGAGAAAGAAGGAAGAGAGAGAAGAAAAAGGAAGAACGAGGAAGAGAAGAGAGAGGATAAGAACGAGGGAATAGAAGAGAAGAAGAGAGAGAAAGAAGAGCAGAGAAGAAGGAGAGAGAACGAGAAGAGAAGAGAAGAAGAAGATACGAGGAAGAGAAGAGAAGAAACGAATAGGAGGGAAGAAAGAGAAGAAAGAACGAGGAAGAGAAGAGAAGAAGAAGAAGAAGAAGAAGAGAAGAGAAGAGAAGGGAGAAGGAACGATGAAGAGAAGGAAAAAAGAAAGAGAAGAAGAAAAAAAAAAAGAAGAAGAAGAAGACACTAGAAGGACAGAGCAGAAGAAAGAAACGAGGAGAGGAGAGAGAAGAAGCAGAGAATAGATGAAGAGAAGAGAAAAGTACGAAGAACGAGGAAGAGAAGAAAGAAGGAGAAGAAAACGAGGAATGAGAAAGAAGAAGGAGAGAAAACGAGCGGAGAGTAAGAGAAGAATGAAGAACGAAAACGTAGGGAGAGAAGAAAGAAGAAGGAAAAACGAGCCGGAAGATAGATAGAGAAGAACGAAGAAGAAGAAAGAATGAAGATTTAATAAGAAGAGATAAGAGAAGAGAATGAGAATAAGAGAGTAAGAATAGAGGTAAGAGAGAGAAGAAGAAAGAACAGGAGAAGAATAGAAAAGAAGAATAACGAGGAATGAGAAGAATAAGAACGAGGAATAGAGAAGAAGAAGAAGAAAGAGATAGAAGAAATAATAACTATAATATAATATATAATAATAAGTATAATAATAATAACTATTAATATAATATAATAATAATAATAACTATTAATATAATATAATAATAATAACTATTAATATAATATAATAATAATAATAACTATTAATATAATATAATAATAATAATAATAACTATTAATATAATATAATAATAATAACTATTAATATAATATAATAATTATAATAACTATTAATATAATATTATAATAATAACTATTCAAGATTCATTCAAGATTCAAAAAACTTTATTGATCCCAGAGGGAAATTGTTTTGCCTCATTACCATTGTTCTCAAAACAGACAGAAAGAAAAGGAACCACAACCAGGAAAGATCCAACACCAACATAAATACACAAACATAAATACACAATAACATCAATACCGAAAAACTCAATATATATACAGAATATGTAAATAGATAAATGAAATTGGGTCAATATATGCACAGCAAGGTTATGACAGTATCACTTCCCCCACACCTTACAGAGGGGGGAGGAATTGTACAGATTGATTGCCACAGGTAGAAAGGATCTCCTGTGGTTCTCTGTGGAACATTTAATGTTAATAAATCTTTGGCTGAACGTGCTCCTCTGTCCAACCAACACACTGTGTAGTGGGTGGGAGGGATTGTCCAAGATTGAGAGGAGTTTGGACAGCATCCTCCTTTCAGCAACAACATGTAGGGTCCAGCTCCACCCCCAGAACAGAGCCAGCCCTCCTATCTTTGTTTAGTCTGTTAGTGTCTGCCACCTTCATGTTGCTGCCCCAGCAGACCACAGCATAGAAGATGACACTGGTCACCACAGACTCATAGAACATCCTCAGCATGGTGCTGCAGACGTTGAAGGACCTGAGTCTCCTCAGGAAGTACATCCGGCTCTGAGCCTTCCTGTACAATGCTGATGAGTTTTTGGTCCAGTCCAGTTTGTTGTCCAAGTACACTCCCAGGTATTTGTACTCAGATACAACCTCCACCTCCTCCCCCTGTATAGAGAGAGGGATGACAGGACTCCCAGATTTCCTGAAGTCCATCACCAGCTCCTTTGTTTTATTGATGTTCAGTTGCAGATGGTGTTGAGGTCCACAACAGATCACAAAACTGTCACCACTCCCGGTACTGGTGACATCCTCCACCCTAATTATAATAACTAGTAATATATATATTATAATACGAGTATATATATTAGTAATATACATTATATATATAATAACTATTAATATAATATAATAATTATAATAACTAGTAATATAATATTATAATAATAACTATTAATATAATATAATAATTATAATAACTAGTAATATAATATAATAATTATAATAACTAGTAATATAATATAATAATTATAATAACTATTAATATAATATAATAATAATAACTATTAATATAATATAATAATTAAAACTATTAATATACTATACCTATATAACTATAAGGAGGAGCTTCAGATTTGTTTCCTTTCAGTTCTATTCAAACTCTCTCTTTATTTCTGAGGATCCGGTCGGGAACCTGATACTAAGCCTGGTGCTAATTTTATTTAATTATAAATAATAAAGAAACAATTTAAACATAAATAATTTTTTTAGCCTATTTAATTTTGTCTTAGACTACAACGCACAATAGTTTACAATATATTCTACATTAAACAGTTTAATCTTATTTGTACAAGCTGTAACTACTCCTCACTGTTTTCAAATGAGTAAAGTTCCTGAACGTTACACCTTGTTGCTGCAGCAGATACTGAATGTCTTATTTTTTAATTATGCAAACTATATCTGTAGCACAACAACAACCTTTATAGGTGGAAGGTGAATATAGTTTTTCAGCCCAAAATCATGTCTGCAGTTCATCTTCCGTTATGTCTGGAGAATCCGTGTTAAAGACACTCACTTAAGGACAGTGATGGTCAATGATTCCAGCTTCCAGATAACCTCACCTGGATGTGTAAATCGTCACAGAAAATATTAAGTTTAGTGTGATTGAACTCTTAAAATTATCAAATGATGGGTCGTTGTCCCAAAAACTATGTGTATTGTGTGTGTCTGACACTGTGGTCTGTAGCACAGGTGCTCCACAGGGGACAGTTCTGTCTCCGTTCCTCTTCACCCTGTACACCTCAGACTTCAGGTACAACTCAGAGTCCTGTCATCTTCAGAAGTTCTCTGATGACTCTGCAGTTGTAGGATGTATTAAGGGTGGAGATGTCACAGAGTAACGGGGGGTGGTGGACAGTTTTGTTGACTGGTGTTGACTCAACCACCTTCAACTGAACATCAGTAAAACACAGGAGCTGGTGATGGACTTCAGAAAATCAGGGAGTCCTGTCATCCCTCTCTTTAGACAACAAACTGGACTGGACTAAGAACTCATCAGCATTAAACAAAAGGCTCAGAGCCAGATGTACTTCCTGAGGAGACTCAGGTCCTTCAACGTCTGCTGCACCGTGCTGATGATGTTTTATGAGTCTGTGGTTCCAGTGTCATCTTCTATGCTGTGGTCTGCTGGGGCAGCAACACGAAGGTGTCAGACACTAAGAGACTAAACAAACTGATCAGAAGGGCTGGCTCTGTTCTAGGTGTAGAGCTGGACCCTCCACATGTTGTAGCTGAGAGGAGGATGCTGTCCAAACTCCTCAATCCTGGACAGTGTGTTGGTTGGACAGAGGAGCATGTTCAGCCAGAGACTGATCAACATTAAGTGTTTTACAGAAAACCACAGGGGGTCCTTTCTACCTGTGACCATCAAACTTTACAATTCCTCCCCCCTCTGTAAGGAGAAGGGAACTGACAATTTCTTGTCATACATCTGTTGTCATTCCACCCTGGACTATAACTATTGCTGAGGTGATAAATAATTATAAGGTCTGAAACAAGCAAAAAATCTGTTTTATTACAAAATTATTCAGCAAGTTTACTCCAAACTAAAGTTTCGTGTTTGTTAAACTGAGATATTTTAACAAAGTTTTAAAAAACATCACATAGTGTGAATTCTGGTTTCAGCTGAACAGCCCTGGTTAACATTTCTCTCTGAGAATAAAGCAACAGTTCCCAGTCTGCCAGTCACTAGTTTACTTTGAGGGGGGTTGAAAGGAAAAATTACAATTTACAACTTTAACTCCTTGCTTTGCTTCATGTGTCGTAGCAGAGAAATGAAAGTGCAGTTTAACTTAATATACCAAGGCTGAGCTACCACGATCTTGCAAATGACCAAAAGGCAAAATCAACAGATTAAATGTTCCCAAAGTAATCATAACCATAATTAAAAAAAAAAAAAGTCAAAACTTAATCTCACAAGAACAAAGACTAGAAGAAACACATAATCTCTATTCAAGTCCTTTGACCACATTGGATCAATGAAAGTTAAGTTAAAAATGTTTCAGCATTGACAGGTTAGTGCAATTAGTCATAAGACACAAAGTCAGAATCAGAACAAAGAACTGATGAGGCAAATGTTCAACAACACAGAGTCTGCTGGTAAAGGCTCTTCAGTCATCTTGTTCTTTGTATGTGGAATCTCTCAGGGAATGGTCCTGGGGTCTCTGTTGTTTACATTAAATCTGCTACAGTCCAACATTTATTTTCCACAGCCAGTGGAAGAAAAGTAAATGTCCAGTGCAGAGGTCCAAATAGGGCTGAAACCAGGAGTTACATTACATTTTCTGCTGTCTGTTTTCTAATAAGCACCACACTGCAATATTAATTCCAGGATAAAGCTTGTTACGATTAAATTTTTTTTTTTTTGCAAAAACAAGATTTCTGCAAAGCACGTTTGTTTTTTTGGAATGTTCCCTTTTTCATTCAAGACCTAATTTCAGATCTTGAAGCCAAATAAAACAATCTAAGTAGAAACAATCTTTGGTTGAACTGGTCAAACTGTAAATGTGTGCAGAAATTTCAGACTATGTAAAAATAAACTACTTTGTTTTTAATGGTTAGAAAAAGAGGAGACTGATGTTTGGTAATGTTGTCCATAATAAAAAAAATATGTATTGTGTATAAAATATTGTAATGTAAGAGCTACAAATTGCAAACACACCGATCTGTTTCTTACTACAGTAACTCTAGGGTTTTAAATGTTTTTTTAAAGTCAGCTCCATTTTAAGGGGGCATTAGAAGCGTTTCTCAGTTCCTGACATTAAAGATCTGAAGGGAAAAGAGCAGCATCAGATCTATCAAACAGAATGAACACGTTCATCTGCACATGTGAGGGTAGAGGTGTGATTCTATCGAAGCCAAAGAGGTCATGATTCATCTTCTTTTTCTGCAGTCCCAGTGTTACTGGATTTCATCTGGTTTTGTTTATGAACTCCACTCTGTCTTTGAACGCTGCTCCATGCACACAGCATGATGACCCTGTCAACTGCCGTTTACATCCCTGTGCACTGTCATCTCTGGACACAAAACCGCTGTGTACATCAGTGATTTCAACATGCGGGACAGCGTTCACACGCTGGGACAACAGTGTGTTGAGTGACGTTTACGTTACCAGATATTAATCACTGAAGGGCAGGGAAAGCAGACAAATTATGACCTCTTTGACATTTGATTGACAGGTGCAGCATCAACAGGATACCGCTCCTCACTGTCACCGTCTGCTCTGACTGACCTGAAGCACTTTTAGTTGCCAATTTGAATTTTACTACTGAAATCAATACATCAACAGTAAGAAAAGAATAATGATGTTGAGGTTTACCTCAGAGGCCCGTGTCTCCCACAGACCCACATTCAAGTTCACTGATTTGATCCTGCTGAAGAAAATCACTACAGAGTAAACCCACACGCTCAACAATAATATAATTTTATAATTTTCACTAAGTTAAAGGCAATGTGATGACCTGAGATTGTGCAGCTGTGAATGGACCCCATTTATTTTTTGGTGAAGCTCTGATTCTGTGGCTCTTTAAAAGGCTCCAGGTTTCACTGTCGTTACCTTCAGAACACCATTCACGCCGAGCAGGAGTGTTGGTTTTCAGGAAAAATGGCGTTAGTGAGACGCTGGTGAAGGCACAGAGGATTCTGAAACGATGAGTTGAGGGCTTGAAGTTCATAAATCAGACATGTTCCTCCGGTGAAGCTCTACAGTCAGCATGTACATTCACAGTTAGTGTCCAAACAGTAGTTCTGCAGTCTGAAGGTCAGATAAGGTCACTTCTCACTCTGTAATACGGTCGTACAGCATGTCATATTTACACTAGAAAAATCAAGTAAACTAAATAAAAGCATTGAGCCCCTGTAGAAAGTCTGTTGGGGAGATTTTGTTTTTGCAGTATATTGCTTTGAAGATGTTCAATCCTACAGAGACAAGAAGAAGAAGGTGAGTGACACAAAAACAAACAATCTTTTGAGCGGCATTAAAAACTGAGCACTGCGACAAAACATTTGACTTTATTCTCCAGTGAGAAAATCTGAAAGCAGGTTGTGACCAGGAAAACATTGATTAGAGGCAAAGTAAAACCTGATAGTTGCCCCTTAAAATGGTTCTAGGAGGTTTTGTCTGGCTCTGGTGTACCTGGATTCAGGTATGAGTTTGTGTACTCAAGACCTGAAGACGTGGACGGCTCGAATGACGTACTGGCGACAAATGGGACACTCGCTCATCCTTTTACCACATTTGGTGCAGGTGACCATGTGACCACACTCCAGCAAGACGCAGTCGATTGGAGAGTCCATACAGATCTTACAGAGGTTCTCCTCCAGACCTGGACCACCACCGCCGGACTCTAGAGGAGGATAAAGAGCACGCTGAGCAATTATATTACACATTATACAACAATATACTGCTCACAGGATTAAGGAAATACAACAAATGACATCAAAGACCTAAATACTTCTGTCATTTACTTTCTTTCTAAATAATTTAGTGTATAAAATATCAGAAGAGAACCATGTTGGTATCTCACAGTCCACAGTGACATTTTTCAACATACATCAGTCCACATCAAAAACATATTCTGAGAAATCCAACAGATACTCACAGTCAAGATAAATTCTGACATCCTTCACTCAAAATCAAACCATCATTAAAATACTGAAGCTGCAGACATTTATCTTTCAGTAAACAGAAAAATATAAAAGTAACTTCTCAAAATTGAATGATCTCACCTGCAGCGTTCACAGAGTTGGCAGCTGAAAGATAGAAAACATAATGTCTGTTTTTATCTGCATCAACTTCTTTAAAAATGACAGAGCAGAACATCAGCTACAACTTGGATTCTCCACAGGAACACAACTGTTTCTGCTGCTGCTCAAATATTCACACGTAGGAGTTAAAGCTGGAAAATGATGGACCACTCTCCTCTGGTCTGAAGACAGCGTCAGCAGTGGTGTGGGCAGAAAGAGGGGGCTTTACCAGTCATAACCACTGTAATTCTTTTTACAGCTTAAAAAAATGTATAACATGCACTTTACATGTGGTCCCTTCATGAACCAAATGAGCTGTAGTTCATGTCATGTGGTGTCCTGTAGGTGGAGCTATCTGTATTCTGAACATTCAGCCTGATTCTCACACTTTGTAATGATACATTAACAAAAATTCCTTTTGCTGTGCTGTGCCCCCCCCCCCGCCTTTTTATTTTCTTCTGCTCAATTTTTGATCAGCTGACTCACCGAGTAGGTTCTGCTGGTCCTGATACAGCCGGGTCACTCTCTCCATGAGCTCCCACTTCTCACAGCAGCCTTTGTAGTTGACAAAGTTCCTGGCGAGGATTTCCTTCAGCTGTCGCACGCTGAGTTCCTCAATATCGTCCAGACAGCTCAGGTCAGACAGAGAAGCCCTGCGACCCGAAACCGGGACCTCCTCAGGGTCCCAAGTCTGAACCAAACAAACAAGACACTGAGTCAGTCACAAGACAAACAAAAAAACAAAAGTAAAACAAAAACCACAGACTCAAACATAAGAACCTGACCCAACAACAAAATGAAAACGAAAACACCGCCTCTTCTGACTGCTGGGATATAAAACCTCGTCCGGACTGGTTTCCACCACTCCAAAGGTAAAACTACAGCGTAAACTCCTGTTCTGATTTTACCGGGTCTTCATCCTGAAGGTCTGGCTCAGTGGAGGTGGTCTCTGTTGGAGGCGCTTGGGCTTCGGGCTGTGCAGAAGCAGGGTCAGGGTCCAGGATCGGGGTGGGTGTGGTGTGGTCAGGGGTTATGTGAGAAGTGAGGTCAGGCAGGTCAGAGGTCACAGATGGGGGTTCAGGTGTTGGAGTATCAGGTGTGCTGCCGCTGGATGGTGAAGACTGGTGTCCCAGGACCAGCTCCACCAGCTCCTCCTAAGAACAGAAAACTGTTTTTACTGGGAGGTGGGGGCGCCTCAGGTGTGTTTGTTGCCCAAGACTATTTTCCCCAGACTGAGCTACTGAACAACCTCACCTTTTCTCTGCACAGGTGTGTGGAGACCTCATGTAGGTGCAGGTAGTCCCTGAGCTCCTTCACCTTCAGCTTCATAAGCTCCGCCCGCTCCAGCAGGTTGCCATAGAAACGCTGACAGGTGTGACAGAGGCGGGGACGAGGCTCCTGATGGGCAGAGCAACGGCTACAGTAGTTCTTCTTACAGTCCACACACACGTGCTGAGAGAGAGGGACAGATTACCGACATGTTCAGACAGCAGAGCAGCTGGACTCACCTGTTCAAAGTAAATCTAACAAGTCTCAGAGCCTAGAACCCGTTATTTTCAAATAATAAACAGTAGTTAAACCCATATCATGTGTGTTGGCTATTTTTCAACCCGTCATCTGAAAACCAATTCAGACTCAAGTAAAAATCTGGATTATTTTTAAAGGGCCTATTTGATCCACAAACCACATGTTGGATTAGCAAACAGAGAAGAAGAGTGAGCACGACCCACAGGTCACGAAGAATTAGAGCAGGTTGAAATAGACGAATAAAGAGATCAGATTAGAGTCACAGCTTTTACTGCCACAGACCTCTATCATAAAAGCCATTCAAAAGTGCTGACAAGACACTTCTAACACAAATAAGGACATTATTAATGTTATTCAAGTGACTGAGAGACATCTGAAAGTTGGACTTTCCTGGTTCCCTTTAACATAACTTTATTGTGATTGGTGTTTTTTTTTTTTCCTCTGTTAAAGTAGGCTTAACACACAGTTCAAACCGTTCACCAAAGACAAAAGTCAGCGTACAGACCCAGACCTCTTGGATTAAGTCCATAAGGTGACACTGGAACTGCAAGTTTACAAAGGACTCGGAGACTTTCTCACAACTTCTTTAAGACGATTGCATCTGAACATTTACAAAACACTGGTATTGACCCACATTTCCACAACTCAAACTGTTTCATTGTCAGATAGAACAGCAGGGAAACTCCAGAACAGTGAAAACATAAACACACTGATGATGTGACGTCAATTACAGTTTGTAAGGGTTCGGGATGAGAAGGGGCAGAGGGGGATCTCAGAGGGGGTCAGAACCAAACAAGGACAAGGTCAGTGAGTCGGGCAAACAGTCTTCTTCTCAGACCACTACTGACCTGGCTAAAGTTAAGAGAGCTGCTGCAGGGCTGGTCGTGACAAAAAAACACCTTCAATTGAAATATAACAGTTGATCATGATCTGCTCCTAAAACTTTTCTGATCCAAATTCAAGTGGATGCCAAATCAATAACCATGTAAAAGTCCAAGTATTTTCCAAAAAGTAGAAGTACCTCTTCAATTTCTTTAGATAAGTTGAAATAATATGCTCTAAATGTGCTTTAATTAAGAAAGTACCTTTAATAAAGTGATTCAACTACTGTTAACGACTGTCAGAGTGAATTTCATACTGAATGTACTGAAGAAGATATATCATTAATGATGTGTATTTATGAAAATGAAACATATCTATAGATTTAAAAAAACAAACAGATTAGAATACAGAAGTTGACTGGATCATAGCAGCTGAATGGGCATTTGAACATGAACAATAAGGTAAGAGGTCTTGCTTAACTACTTGAACAATGTTGGTTCTATTAGTTATTTCATTTTGGATTTTCACCAGTTCCGCACGTTGATGTGAAGCAGGAACAGGACAACAACATCTCACAGCACAGTGTGATTGTGTACTGCACATCAATAAAGCAGATGTTTCGAATCACAAAACTGCACGGTTAGAACAGGTCTACAGTTAGGCTGTCAGAAGTGAGGTATTCAGGGCATTAATTCAAATAGTATTTTATTAAACTAATTTGCTCTGTGCTCTTCCTTATATCTGTGTTAACACGTATATGTGCATGTTAGCGTTAAATCTGTTGCTTGTTTGCAGCTTGTGGAAGATGAAGCAACCAGACTTCTTGTGAAAGACTCCTTTTCCTCATTGATTTGTTTCAGATCGAGATTTGATTGTTTTAAAATTTAGCATGAAATATTTTAGTTTTATAAAGGTTTGTTTTTTGGGCATTCTGTGTCATTATTTGAGAAACTCTAGTGAAGGAGTGAACAGGAAACATAAGAGAGGGGGAGTGACATATAGCCAAGGTGCCCAGCCAGACCCAAATCCAGGATGCTGCAGTTTCTTCTTCCAGGCCACTCCCTTATGGAGCATGTAATATTTTAAAGTCCCTTAATTGTGAAGTTAAATTTTTGTCCCACCAGCTAAGATGGCTGTAATGTAAAAAAATGCACTGACCAAGCAGAAGCTGCTACTACTACTACTAGCTGAAACAATAAACGTCCTTTTTGTGTCAAGTATATGTTTTGAGTAGAGGGAACTGTACCTTTCTGGCAGTTGTGTCGAAGTGCCCTCCACATGCCTTACAGGTGTGTTCAGGTGGAGGAGGAGAAGGCTGACTGCTGAAGGCTGAGTTAGTGTAGGACTGATTACGTCTCTCATTTCCATCAGACAGTTCAACATTAGTCGAGTCCATACACAGCCAGTTACAGCAGGATGCAAACATACCTGGGAAATACACAGAAATACACTGTAACAAGTGTTGGGTATAAATTAGAGTTTCATGTATTATTGAGTACAGTTGAACCCTAATTAAATCAACTGCTGGATATTAAAACTTGTAAACAAACTAGACTAGTATTATTTGGGAATACCACAGTAAAATTAATGAAGTATTTACACTATGACGCTAGTACACACACTGAAATGATCTAAATACTTCCATCACTTTCATTTTGTACAAAGATGGTTGTGCACCAAACTACATAATAAATATAACCTTGTTTGTGTAACTGAGCTACCACCAGAAGTATTTCTAAGTAAACGTTTCCATCTGTCTGATGTCTTCTCATGAGTTCGGCATTACTGTCCACAAGCAGGACTCTGATTAAACGCATCACACAGAACATGCGTGGACACACGCACACACTCTGGTTTGGTCACGACAGGAAACATAGCTACACACATCTAGTTAACTTTACAACACTTGTCGTTTTTTGTTAAATATTTGCCGAATGGTCGAGTGTCTCTTGTTCAGTCGTACAAAATGTTCAGATATGTTTTAGCAATCGGCCTCCGTTTACCGTGAGTCCGGCTCCGTTAAAACCGGCTAAATGTTAACGGAGTTCCCCGTCGACACCAAGGAACTGTTCTGGAACTATCAACACTGAATGTGGATCTCAGATTACTCTTTACTATGGAGCTCTTATTTTTATACTCTGGTAACGTTACTAAATCCTGAATATACCTCTTATACTTGGATTTATACAGAACCAAACTACACAGGAAAACGTAGCTTTTCAGTGTTTCTGCCTTGTCATCTGACATTTGTTACTATAATTACCCCCAAAACAAACTTTAACATAAAAGTATGAGATTATCTTTGGGTCTTTGTTATGTTTTTAAGATAAATAATAACTTATTTAACACGTCGTCATGTTTAAATACGCGATATAACGTTAGTGGGTCAGAACTGCGTTTGTTTGTTTCGACCCAGACACTTTCACAACTTTAGTCGGCTTTAGTTGTAGGTAAAATAAGACTCATTTTGTGTTAAGTACGCGCCGAAACTGTAAAGAATCTCTAAATAATACGAATAAAGCCTTTAGTTATGTTTTGGGAGAAATAGCTGTTTATCGCTGAGCTAGAATCTCTTAAATTCAATCATATGTCAACGGAGTCTGGCTTGTGAGTATGGAAAGTATCCTGGACTGCTAGCAGGATACCGGCTAGGCTAACATTAAGCTAGTTAGTAAAGTTTATTTAAACCGAAGAGTGAAGCGGACACACGTCAACGAAGACTACAACAGCAGCAACAGCTAGTTGGTGGTTAAACTAGCTAAGTTAGCAGTTTAACTAATGACTAGTTGTCATCAGTAGGAGCCGTGTTAGCTAACTTACCTGTTGGTTACCGAGCTGCTGCAGCTAGCAGGCAGCTAACTAACCACGGAGGCGCTGCTAGTTAACAAACACCAACTAGTGGTTTAAAGGCCCAGCTGGAGGTTTAACATCCTGACGAGTCGTCAGTGTGCTGCTGAAAGTAGAAGTGAAGAAATAAAACCGAGAAACGAGTCGGACCGAAACCGGAGAGCAGCGACCAGAACCAGGAAGAGCTCAGCTGTTGGTGTTCCTATAGCTGTGAGGACACTCACTGGTATCTCACACTCACACACACAGACACACACACACACACACTCACATACAAACACACACAGACACAGACACACACACACAGACACACACACACACACAGACACACACACACACACACACACACACACACACACACACACACACACACACAGACACAGACACACACACACACACACACACACACACACAGACACACACACACAGACAGACACAGACACACACACACACACAGACACAGACACACATACACACTCTCACACACTCTCACACACACACACACACACACACACACACACACACACACACACACACAGACAGACACAGACACACACACACACACAGACACACACACACTCACACACAGACACACACACACACACTCACACACACACACACACACACACACACAGACACACACACACACACAGACACACACAGACACACACACACAGACACACACTCACACTCACACAGACACACAGACACACACTCACACACAGACACACACACACACACACACACACAGACACACACTCACACTCACACAGACACACTCACACACAGACACACACAAACACACAGACACACACTCACACACTCACTCACACACAGACACACACACACAGACACACACACTCACACACAGACACACACTCTCACACACACACACACTCACACACAGACACACACACACACTCACACACAGACACACACACTCACACACAGACACACACTCACTCACACACAGACACACTCACACACAGACACACACTCACACACAGACACACACACACACACACACACACAGACACACACTCACACTCACACAGACACACTCACACACAGACACACACAGACACACACACACACAGACACACACTCACACACAGACAGACACACACACACACACACACACACAGACACACACACACTCACTCACACACAGACACACACACACAGACAGACACAGACACACACAGACACACTCACACACAGACACACACACACAGACACACACACTCACACACAGACACACACTCTCACACACACATACACTCACACACAGACACACACACACACACTCACACACAGACACACACTCACTCACACACAGACACACACACACACACACACAGACACACACTCTCACACACACATACACTCACACACAGACACACACACAGACACACACACACACACAGACTCACACACAGACACACACTCTCACACACACATACACACTCTCACACACCCCTCAGGGGAACAGTTCCTCTGATGAGGACCGAACACGTTCTTCCCATCATTAGTTTATTATTATTATTATTATTTACTGCATCATCCAAACTGTTATTTATTAAACAGCCTCTCACTGGAAATAATCAGCAGATCAATGTCAGCACATCTGTCATCTTCATGTTTCAATAGAAAGTTTAATTACATTAAAATAAAATTTAATTAAGTAATATTCTTCAGTACGTTTCACTAAACTGAACTCAATCAAAAAAGTGAGTGAACTTGTTGGGAAGGAACTTTGTAAAGTCGCTGTTTCACTTTTTATCTGTGAAGTCCAAGTTGCAGATTCACATAATCTGATCCAACGTGAAAACGTTTCCTATTTGTAGTTTTAAACTGTAAAAAACACAACCAATGACTAAACATGCTGAAACTGCTGACATCATTACTTGTTTGTAGCTTGTACAGAACTGAATTTATATAAATGTTAAATAAGAAGAAGCCATGAACCAGATCGATATGAAAGATAACCGCCGTTCGTCGGTAGAGACAAACATCCTTTATTTTGTTTCATCTGGAAGAAGAATAAATTTAAATCAGAATGAAGACGTGGCCCCACGGCCCTGAAATGAAACACATTCTGGCCGACGTTCGATGATACAGTTTTATTGCCATAAACAGTGAAGGGGGAAAACAAAAAGTTAAAACAGCTGTTTCTATAGTACAGTAAGAAAAAGTTCCTCCATTACAGGAAAACAAAGAAAAGTGTTTGTCAGAAAACGTTCTCAAAGCGACGCAGACTGAAAACATCAGATGAAGGTTTAAGTCCTGTTCTCCTGATCCACACAAAGACCTGAAACCAGGTTTACTGTCCACATTCAGTTCTGAGTTTTTCCTATAGGTTAAAGATGAAAGTGAAGGAATGCACAAATTACAGCTTTAACTACAAACCAAACTTCATTCAAATAATGAATCATTTTGTTGCTCAAAACTATTCATCAATTTTACAACATTTTCGTGCTGGGAGTCAGCGTCCACATGATCCACACTGAAATAACAAATGGGCACAAAAACCTTTAAATGTCTTCGTTTTCTGTCGGTGACACGTCGCGTTAGCGCCACCGTCTGGTCGGGAGTCTGTGGCTGCAGGTTTAAACGAATCAGTGCTGTAATCAAAGACAGATGGAAGAAGAGGGAAGAGGTCAAAAACAGAAAGGTGGAGGAAAATGGGAGCAAAAAGCAAAGGGAAAAAATGAAATTAGGGAGGAAAACATTTTTCCGTTCTTTTAAAGAGTTTCCCTCTTTCCTTTTACCCGACTCTTCTTCCATCTATAAATCTTTATTCTACGTTCAGTCACATAAATGCTGCCACTGGATAAAAAGGATGGAAGAACATAAAGGAGACGACTACAAACTGAGAACTTAAAGATGGAAACGAAGAGAAAATTAACAATTACAGAGACAAAACTCTTTTCTACATTTTAGTTTCACTGCTGAATTCCTACATCTTATTCTTTCCTCTGCGAATCCAGCACATTTCTTTAAAAGTACTTTTAGTACTGTTAGTAAAACTGTGAAAAAAGAAAAGAGATAAACAGAAATAACTGAAACAGACTGAAAGGAGAAAAAACAAAAATGGTCACAAAACATTAAACAAAACTATTAAATGTCAACTTGGTTGCTGTGGTTGTAGTTTGGTGAAGATATGCACAAAATCAACATACACACATTCCTCCCAAACCAGAACCACAGTCGAAAGCTGATGGTTTAAAGATAAAATCCAAAACGCAAGTTAATTAAAGTCTTTCTAAAATTTCCAGCCACTCTCCTTCCACGAACGTAGAACGAACTACGGAAAGCCAAATGGGTTCACCCCCCCCAACAAAGTCCATTTAAAAGCCCCAGCTTTCGAATGATATGTGTTTGTACCAGTAGCTTGGACTAATCGTTAGTCCCATTTTGCATTTGGCAGGTCGTACTAGCGTGTTTTTGTCACTTACCAATTTATTTGCTTAGTGTTGGAATTTTTTAAGGTAGAAATTTTTGTTTTGTGGTTATAATTGGGCTTCTTAGCTCTACAGGGGTATGCAACATGTCTAAGTTACTGCATGTTTAGTAGACAAAAATGGTCTTTGTTGCCCGGAAGTGCAGCTGCCCCTGATACTGGGGGGCGCTTGGATTTAACAGGTTAAAACATCTAAAACACTGAACAGAGGGAAGAAAGAAACAAACCGTCATCTGGTTTTAAGGGCGTTCACAACCAAAGACAAAAATAAATAAATACCAGGAAGAAAAAGAAATTAAATTTGCAATAAAATGAAAGAGTTTTTTTTCCCTGTGTTTCCAGTTGAATCCAGTTCAGGTGGTTTTCAGTGTGGATCAACAGAAAATGTTTTCATGACCTGCACTTTTAGAATTGTTTGACTTTAATAAAACTGTTTTTCCCTTTTCTCCCTTACAGGACCTGAACGCAGCATTACAGCTGCTACAGCCAAATGAAGGAAAATCCAGCAGACAGTAAACACAGCAGCTGCTTTCTCTGTGTCTGAGCTCTTCACTGTGACTGGTCGACTACAGACACGTCACCTGAGCAGGTCACCCTTGCAGCGGTGCACGGGAACAGAAATCAGACCATCATCACTTTAAAGCTTCAGTTGTCAGTGCTGTTTTTATTTTATGACAGCGTTTCCTTCAGGTGTTGCGGCTACCTGGGAGTCTATCCTGACGCAGGTTAAACCCCGCCCACCTGGTCCAACAAGCAGAATAAAACAAACACCGAGAAAGATTTTTAGGAAAATATGAAAACGTTAGTTTGATAAAAGCTGAAAAATGTGACTGATGGGTCACCTAGGCAACGAGCGACAGCAAAGGAAAAAATAAAGTTTGTTTCAGCCAATTAGAGTGAGGGGGTGGGGCTGCAGGTGAACAACTATAAAATACAAAAAACAACTTTACAGGTGTGACCTCTGGGCTTCTTCCTGCTGAAGAGTAAAAGGTGACCTTTGACCCAGAGGAGGAGGGGGGCGGGGCGGAGCAGGTATTACATCACAGTAAGCACAGGCGGAGGTGAGGGGGCGGGGCAGAGAACCCCATAGTTTGGACATGCATTCACAAGCTGCTCGTTGTGTACAGGTTTGTTATTCATCAGTGTCAGAGTGTGTTTAATTTTATTCCGACTAAGAATAAATATTCTGCTCAAACTGAACTCAAACAGGAAGAAGAAGAAGAAGTAGGAGAAGAAGAAGAAGAAGTAGGAGAAGAAGAAGAACAGGAGGAGGAGGGCGGTGTCCGCTCACATGCTGTCTGTCTGGCAGGAAGGAAAGCTAACTGTGCATTTCCTAAGCGTTTCTTTCTTCCTGTTGTTTTGTTAATCCTTGTTAAAGTTCTCTATTCGTTCACGCGCTTCCCCACCCTCCCTCCCTCCCTCCCTCCCCCCTCCGGCCCTTCTGGCCGCCAGTCTTATGGTTTTTCCCTGGAGATCACCTCCTCTCGCGGCTTGGCTCCACCGAAGATGGCAGAGTTTGGGTTGGCGACCTGGTTGAGCGGCTCGGAGACGGTCCGAGGCTTGAGCTGCAGCCGAGGCCGCTGTGCTCGCTCCTCTGGAAACACAAAGAGACGGTCGATAGGAGAGGTGGTCACACACCAACGGCTAATGTTAATTAACGTAATACCAAGAAGCTAAATAAAACCCAAACGGATAAATCCCTAATTACAGAGTGTGGTCTAAAGACCGACACAAAAACTAATTCAGTAATTTAAAAACTGAATCAATAGATATAATACATGATTTCACCTTCAGACGGTTCCCTGAAGTCTGTCGTTCCTCCGCGGGGGGGTCCATCTCTGAAGCGACCCATTCCTCCACCTCCCCCCCTTCTGTCGCCGGGGCGACTGCCACCACCTCGACTCCGACCCCCCATGTAGTCATCATCTCTAAAACCTGCGGAGACAGACAGGAGGGCAGACAGACCGGTGAGTCGGCAGACAGACGCCCTCAGGTGCCTGTGAGCGTCTGGAACCTGTCAGGTGAGCGGCGAGCATGAGGCGGTCAAGGTGAAAGACACGATGAAGACAAAAAAAAAAACAAAAAAAAACGGCATGGTCCAGCAGCTACAGGAGGCTCCACACTGCCTGTGTCCACCCTGTTCAGTCGTTTTAAAGTCGCTAAGTCACTGAAAGTCTGCAGCAAACCTGAAAACTGTAACAGAACCAAAGATCCTGATGAATACGCTAAATAACAAGATTTATCCTTCTGGAGGATTTTTGTAGCTTTGGTGGTAAAGATGTGTTCTTAACCTCAGTCAAGCTGGTTATAGATTAATTTCTTTACTTAGTTATAACAACTGTTTTTTTAGTGTGAATTTAGGGCACCGTCCTGCCCTCTGATTGGTCGGCTGGGGTCTGCTGCTGTCCAACCTGAGCTGCTGAACTCTGTGACCGCACCTCCTCCTTGTTGGTCGTAGAAGTCCTCACGGGAGTCACGTCCTCCTCCTCCTCTGGGAGCTCCTCGAGAACCTCCTCGTCCTGCAGAGGACAGGGGGAGTTTAACACAGAGAAGAAGGGAGGAGCAGAAACAAGGAAGAGGAGCCGAGGTGGAAAGGAGCCGGACAGGAGGAACAGAGAAGGAGAGGGAAGAGAAGAGGGGAGGAGCAGAGAGAAGAGGAGAGAAGACAAGGAAACAAAGTAGAAACAGAGGGGGAGGAGGAGGTGGTGCCTCCTGGAAGAAGCCCAAAGGACAGCACTGAAGAGGCGGAGCTTGTTAGTTGTCATCAGCCAATCAGAGAGGAAATGTTAGCAGCGACTGAAGAATGAAGTTCTTTCCAGACCAGGTGACCATGTCCTACCTGTTACCTGTCTATCTATGCGAGGAGCAGTTCGAAGACAAGCAGGGGGAGGAGTGAAGATGAGGATGAAGTGATGGACAGATGAAGTATGAAAGACAAACAATGGTCCTCCTGAGCCAGTCAGTCAAAACGTGTCATCAGTCCACACACACAAAGCTCAAAGTGTTGGAACTGAACGTTTAACAGAGTCAAATGACTCCAGTTTCCAAAATCTCCTTTAAAATGAGTTCTCCGCTCTTCTGTAGGCAGGTGTGTGTTGGGTTTCAGTATCAGACTGTAACAAACTAACAGTGGGGCTGTTGTGACAGATTCAGACCTGCAGCTACACGTTCAGTTTCAAAAGCTTGATGCAGACTGAGCAGAGAAGTTTCAGCTGTGCAGAGGAAACAGAAGCTCAGGAAAACTACAACAGCAGTTAGCAGTTAGAGACGAACCTGCTACCCAGTGGCATTTTCATACCTCTGCCGTCATCTTTTCTGAAGCCGAAGCCGCCGCCTCCTCGTTCTTGCCTTCGTCCCTCTGCGATGTCCACCCTCAGTGATCTGTCCCCTAGCAACTGCAGGGGTCAGAGGTCAGGTTAGATTTACAAGATGGTGAATACAGAAGCTGCTGCAGAATGACTCATTGCTAAGGGTCGAACATGCTTCCGGCGGAGGACCACATGCAGGCTCCTCTGCAGGTGATGGTGCACCGTCTCCATCAACCACTGCGTTTATGCTCATTGTTGGTACTCTTGGACACTGTAGTGGGCGCTGCAACCCAGCAGCACACAGGAGGCTGCTGCAAACGAAGGAAGCAGCTCACAGCTCTGTATGTAAGTGTCATCATACTGTCTTAAGTGCAACATAGCAGTCATAACTTATCATCTGAGTCTCATGGAAGGAGAGAAACTGACAGGATTTCTATAACGTAGTTACAGAGGTTTAGTTTCACCTTCTGCAGGAAGCATGAAGCAGATATTTAGCTAAAGTTGCGTTGTTGCCTCCACAAAGAGCCTTTCCCCTGGTTTAAGTAACGTGACAAAGGTCCTGTCAGACAAACAGAAATTAATAGTTTGTTAATTTATGACGAGTGTTTGACACCTTTAAGGTCCAGGAGAGATGGATACCTGTGGTTACAAAAGTCTAAAATCTCTACATACAAAGCAGGAGTTTGATCCTGACTTCCCTTGTCTCCTCCGGCAGGAGCCTTGTTTGTGGAGATTATCATTATTTCAGAGTTGGAGAAATTTAGGGGGGAATCATGCTGCGGATGTTTTATGAGTCTGTGGTGGCCAGTGTCATCTTCTATGCTGTGGCCGCAACATGAAGGTGGCACAGACTAACAGACTAAACAAACTGATTAGGAGGGCTGGCTCTGATCTGGGGGTGGAGCTGGACCCTCTATATGTTGTAGCTGAGAGGAGGATGCTGTCAAAACTCCTCTTATTAACACTAAATGCTCCACAGAGCACCACAGGAGGTCCTTTCTACCTGTGGCAATCAATCTGTACAATTCCTCCCCCCCTCTGTAAGGGGTGGGGGAAGTGAAAGTGTCATATACTTGCTGTGAATCTATAAATTTTGACCCAATTTCACTTATCTATTTTACATATTCTGTATATATATTGAGTTTTTCTGTATTGATGTTATGTGTATTTATGTCGGTGTTGGATCTTTCCTGGTTGTGGTTCCTTTTCTTTCTGTCTGTTTTGAGAACAATGGTAATGAGGCAAAATAATTTCCCTCTGGGATTAATAAAGTTTTTTAAATCTTAAATCTTGAGTAAACAAGCACCGCCACAAATGAACTTGATACCAATGTATTGGTTCTTGTGACATCCCTACTACACAAAGGTTAAATACCTGGGACTCCCACCACTCAGTGAGAAAAGCAGTAAACTACCAACAGGAAATCAAAATGGTTCAGCTTCACTTTTGTAATTATACCAAGAGTACTTTCTACGTACCTATATCATTTTAATCCATCTTTTCATTTCCTCAACTCTGTATCCTGTGAAGGGTTGTGGGGGTGCTGGTCCTTGAGGAGGCAACAATGCTAACCACTGCAGCACCACACCTTCATACATAACCTTCCATAATTCAAAGTTCCATAATCTGTGGTTAATCATCACCTTAAATGCCTCAGTTGCATCTATAGGAATAAACAAACTGCATCTTCAGATGTCCTCTTCCTGCCAACCAACAGTCCCAAACCCAAATATCATTTACACTCTAGCCGAGTCAAAGCACTGAAGCTGAAGCCAACCAGGACTTGGCTTTTGTATTTCTTCAGTGAAATAATTCAGCAACATGTTGCAGTTACACTTGTTCTGTTGTAAATTAAATGCGAAAACATTAGACTGAGACACTCACAGCACCGTCGTACGTCAAAGCTTCTTTTAGTGATTCCAAATCTTCAAATTCAACATAACAAAACCCTGAAAGACAAGGAAAAACAAACATGACAAAATGTTAAATACCAGCAGCAGCACAGAGCTCTTATCATCCTCTGATTAACATTCACTGTGCAGCGACTTTCTCACAAAGTCACTGTACCTGCAAATGACACATCTGATCCATTATTAAACCTCTTCACAGAAACAATTCCTTTCCCAGTGTCTGTCTTCATTTTGCTGCTTCTGGAACAATTATCGTGAGAATAATGCTCATTGTCGGCTGCAGGAGCAGTCGGCCTGAGGCACGGTGACTTAACAGTGCTTGTGTCCGCTTGTGCAGATAACAGCCCACTGCTGTTGGAAACGTGAGATTTAGAGAAATGAGGCCGAGTCTGGAACAGACATGCAGGACAACAAGCAAAAAAAAAAAAAAAAAAAAAAAGACGTCCCACTGCACTGTGACTGTTCTTTGTTTAGTACTGATAAAAAGAGAAGCTTCATACTTTGTGCATTTGGTTTCTCTGCTTCAAATAAAAAGCTGATTTGTGGAGACACTGATGATGGTTTAATCACCTGTAGTGAAAGAGTAAAACCTCAAGTATTCAAAATGTCAAAGCACAAAATCACTGGTGTCAAAATCTACTTAAAATACCAAAAGTAAAACTACTCATTAAACAACTTGGATGACAAGTGCTGATGCATTAATGTGTAATCATCAGTAATGATGCAGTTGGTAAAGGTGGAGTCAGTCAGGAGAAAAAACTAATACTTTTCCTTTATGTGACGTCTGTTTAATACAAGCTAAAATACAATGGAACCAGATCAGTTGCATCAGGCCTCTGTGCAAAATCTAATGTGAGTAACACTATTAAAGGTGCCACAACATGTATCTATCGAGGTTTGAAATGGTACCGACAGGTGACAGATGAAAAGCCAACTGAAAGTGTCCTGGTCTGATGTTTGGTCACCACGTGTTGTCAGTACAGCTTCAGTGAACCTCAGCGTTGATCTTCAGAGTCTTCAGGAAGTTCTCATCACAGTTCATCTCATGTAATCACCTGTCCACATCCCTGAGACCACCTCCATAGACCAGCCTGCCTATTGCTGCACTGCTGAACTCTGATGTGCATCAATCTTTGTAATGAGGCATTTAATGTGCAGCTTCACTAAATTATCTCTATTCCTATAACGTGATCAACAGTCTGATCACGTCCTGCACTGACATTCTCAGTCACCTGAGGAAGCTGCTGTTCTGTTTGTCCTTACATATCTGACAAATGCACAAACATTACTCACAGAATGTGCTGTCGAACACAGGTTCTGCCTATTTGCTTACATCTCTCCCACAGACATTCCTGTGATAACAGTTCTGCTGAAACACATCTGCATTTATTGTTTCCTCACTCCCTTATTCAGCTTTTCCTCTAATTTGTCACCTATCTGTTTTTTCACCTGACACTAAAAACAGGAGTGATAGTAGAAAATGACATTCCAAGTACAAGAAGCTTGAATCAGAGTAATGTGAGTAACAGTAATGCGAGTTAAACTCCACCAATGATTCTTTAGAGCCAATTAAATCCAGCAGCTGTTTGACTCCACCTGGTGGTGAAGGAGCTCAAAGATAACTGAGAAGCACTCTCTGGACCAAACCACACAGGACACCTGTGTGGTTTGGTCCAGACTGTAAACCTCAGTCTGTTCTTGTTGGAGTTTAGACTCTAATTAAACCTGAAGGTGGATTTTAATAGAACCCAATTGTCTGACCTTTGAACTTGTCTGTCTCTTTGTCTCTGACCAATCGGACGCTGCGGATGTTGAGCTCTTTGAAGATGATGTCGATATCTCCCTGCACTGTGTTGAACGGCAGGTTTCCCACGTACGCTGTGAACGGAGGCTCTGACGGCAGTTCCTTCTGCTTCCTGGGGCCTCCGGGGCCGCCACCACCACGGGACCTAAAGTTTTTTGGGGGTGAGGGGGGGCAAAGAGCATCAGTGTCACGCTGGTCTGGGTGAACTGTTAAAATTGTGTTTCTTCAACCATCAATTCTACAACTACCCAGCGTCAAATAATAGTAGCCTCCCCTGTGTGGAGTTTCACGTCATGTCCTGTCAGATTTGTTTTTTATTTCTCAGTGTTGTTCTTCCTGTATCGTCATCAGTACTTTTTATATTTCCATTGTTTCTCTGTTTTCATTTGTGAACAACAACCCATGCAGGTGACAACACTATTAATTTATTAATTAATATATCAAAACAACAACTGCTGCTGGATTTTGTAAAGTGAGAATAAGGATTTTACAAACTGTTGAACTTTTTTTTGTTAATTAGACATTTAATCTATAAAAAGCTGTAAAACTGTCTGTATCTAACATGTCTTCAGATGTCTTGTTTAGTCGGTTTAAAACAACAGCATCTTTTCACTGTGCTTCATAAATGAAATAAAACTGTTAATTACTGGTTAATTGACTCGTCAATTAACCAGTACACCAGCCCTTAGGCTGCTGAGGTGAGTGATGTTAAACAATAAAAACAGGCTGAGTCATTTCATTTCAATGATTATCACACGAATCACATGTTTACTGACAGAATGAAGGTGTGATGATGGCTGAAAACGTTTTACAGTTTTCAGAGTCTCATGTTTTTACATTTCCTCTGTTTTTGGGCTGTTGTTTAAACAGTGAACTCGGTTTACTTGATGGAATCTTCCCTCCTCTTATTAAAGGAAAGGTTCCCTAAGTGATGGGGACAAAAATACACGTAATCACATTAAAGCCACAACATGAAACTAAAGCCCATCATCAGTCTGATTCACTCTGCATGTCCACCACAACCCTTCAGGAAGTCGTTATGAAACTACAATAATTGAGAATCGACTAAACTAATCTTGTAGAAATCCTCACTGTTTGGTTAGATGGACGCTCAACACCTTTCAGAAGTGAATCTCTCTGCCTGTGCCGAGTGTCTCCGGAGCTTCGACAACTTGGCGTCGAGTTATGGAGCAAATTTACATTAAAATATGTTGAAAGAAAAAAATTCTTTTGCATCCTTTTAGTACAAATTCCCTCTTTGTTTCTTTCCCTCCACTGCAGCTGGACCAAGAAAAACACAAAAAGGGAAGTTCACACTAAGACTTTAACTTTAGAAAACGAACAACTGATTTTACAAACTGACTGTTCACGGCCTGTATCATCGGGACAATAAATAAAACCTCTGTCAGGTTTCGTATCAGAACCCGACTGCTGTTATTCAGTCTTTCCCCAAAACATCTGTTTTTGAAGAAATAAACTGACTCTGAATTCAATTCAACAGAACAGCTGCAGACAAACTGGTGATATTAAAAGAAGAGATTCACAGTTCAATTAAGTGAGATGTTAGTTGATCAACAGAAACTAATTTATCACTTTAGATCAGTAAAACCCTGTTTTCTGATGTCAGTTTCTGCAGTGACTCAGGTTTTCTGTTTTTAAATTACAGGTTTTAACGACATCACCATGGATAAACCACGTTCACTGATTTGTAGATCAAACCTTTTGCTGAATAATCAATACAGGTATATTAATGGACAGTAGAAATAGGGACTTGTTTCAGAGCCCAATGTGAACGGATGAGCTTCATATCCTTTGAGAAAACTTTGCTGTTAAAGGGAAAAACGGGCTGGGAGCCTGAGGAAAACAAAAACAAGCCCAGAGCTGCAGACATGATGGGAAAATGGCAAAAATCGTGTTTTCACTGTTTGTTTCATTCATCAAACTGATCCTCAAACATGAGAATAACGGACCAGAAAACAGCCAGTACCAGATCACAGATAAACAGATCATACCGTCCCAATAATCCTGATCGATACCTAGCCTCATGTCTGGTTACTACGTGGATGAATCTGCAGCTGCAGACACATGATGCAGCCATGCGGGCATCCTGCAGCTGCAGCTCCGCCACCACCTCCACCTGCTGCGGCCTCCTGTACCGACGCTCACCGGGGCCGGTTTATTGCTAGAGACACTGAAGTTCTCACGGTTATTTTGGCTACCGAGCTACAGGACGATCCCCGCCACATGGGTCCGTCTGTTTGACTGTCGGTACGCAGCTAGCCCCCGGCTAATAGTTAGCCTGTTAGCTCTAGGACGGCGGTGTTTCCCAGCCATCCGAAACGGCCGTCCCTCACCCCTGCCCGGCCCGCTCTGAAAGCACAGCGCCGGAGGAGCTACAGGGCCTAGCCGCCCTGCACTCAGGCTGAGAAAGAACAGCAGAGGAAAACACGGCGACGGTCCGGTCGGGTTTTGTTTTTGAGGTACACAGTGGAGTTGCAGTGCGGAACAGAAACTCACCCTCTTCCGCCGCCGAAGCTCCCGTAGGCCCGGTCCCGCTCTTCGTAGCTGTCGTAGTCCGCCATTACTGCTGCTGTGTGTCGGAGGAGGAGGTCCTACACGTCACACACGGAGCGGGTTTAGCTGCCCGCACAGCGCCTGACCGGGAACAGCGACACTCACAAAACAACAGTGTCGGTTTGATCTGGGCAGGAAACTCACTAAGTACATTTACTCAAGTGCTGCACCACTTCTATTTCATGTAACATTGGGTTTTCTACAGCTTTAGTTACTCTTCAGATGCAGATTTTCAATACAAAGTATAATGTGATATTTAATAATAATGTATTATTATGGATTAATCACCTGGAAACACAGAGCGGCAAATCATCTTCATCAATATTTCATTATTAGAGATGTGAAGGCACAGTAATAGTAATGGAATAATCTAATATAGCCATATCACTCTGACACTGGTCATTATGAATAATAAGTACAGATGACGAGTAATAAACACAAATATTTATTTGCATCATATATTCATTCTTTACCATAAAATACCAACAACAAGATATCAACTAAGATAATTGTATTGATTTGTGGTATAACACATAAAAGACATTTTTGTGTCAAAACAGAGATCTAGCCAGGGGTCTTTGCAGTTAATGTCGATGTGATTTGTCATTTCAGTCCTTTTTAAGACACAACAATATAAACAATCAAAGACTATTCTATCAACTCAGTGACAGAAGATGAACAGGTCCATAGATTAATGCTCATTCAAAGATTTGATCAAGTCTGGACAATCATAGCAATTATTCAAATGTTTAATAATATTATATATCCACCTATATTTTCATACACAGAATAAAATATTAGAAACACATTTCAACAAGTTAAACTTTAAACTGACAGCAGGTTCTGAGAGAATGAAAATCTCTGACCATGAATCAGCATCAGCTGGATTACCAGCAGCAGTTAGTTGATCTTTCTAGAAATCTTCATGGAAAAATCTTTATATAGTGCTCTCAGCTTTTTTCACTCCCTAACATTTTTTTGGTCTTAAACATCTGTTTTTTTGGTTTGAAGTTGAGTAAGTCAAAAAACAGTTGGAGGATCTTGTAGTACATGCAGATATCCTAGTTTACTTTGAGGTACTACATACTTTTAAAAAAAGTTAGGTTCTTGAAAGGATGTCAAAGGATTAAACCCTTGTAATTTCTGTTCAGCCATCTTAAAAAGACCTTGCCAACATCTTTAAGGTCATTGCAAAGTTATCTAGAGGTTGAGTCATGACAACTGGACTTCTTTCTTGTTATGTCCTGTAAACATCCTTGTTCTTGGACATAAAGATCTCCACAGGGTTCATCAGAACCTCTTCTAGACATGTTCAAGATCTGCTTACAACACTAACAGGTTGTACATGATAGTCTGTGAGGTGCCTGTAACATTGACAAGATTTCTAATGGCCTTTGAAAAGATGTACAAAAGTTCTCAGAGATGTTGAAGGATGTGAAATTTGACTTAATCGCTTGCAGGAGTCTGGCAGAACTGCATATCCAGAAGAAGTGAGGTTGTTCCATTTCAGTATTTCACAGATCTTAGTTCTTGAATGAGAATAAGGATATAAAGAAGTCTAGATGAGGTCTGGTAGAACCTCTCCAAGTCTGACAGACTGAGTTTTTGTACTCAACTAGTACTTGCAGTTCTTTAAGATTTCAACACAGTTCATGTGGGTCTTTGAAAGATCTCACAGTTGTTTTGTAGAATCTCAGTCATGTAGGTGACTCAGCAGCTGCCTGATGTGTCTGTTTCCTCCGCGATCTCCTTCAGGTTTGGTGGAGGAGAGTCGCTCTGTGTTGGTGAGGGCCTAGCTCCACGCCATCGCACATCACTGGAAAAAGCATCCTTACTACCAGGAATTATGGTTTTCCCCAAAGCCTAGAGGAACAACACCACAAAGGAAAATTTATTTTAGGCTAAGTGTGTTAAAACACACAGTGACCAGCTGTAACTGTACGAAAAGGCAACACAGACAAAAAATGATGTAACAAAGCTGAAGACTTGGACTTGCTTTGCTGTACCTGGTTCTCAGCAAGCGCCTCTTTAGCCATGTAGTGCTCCCTCTTGATCTTCATCTCCACCTCTTCAGGGATGTCAGGCACCATCATGTCGATCATTCCGCCAATGAAGAAGACCACATGCTGCGGGGGGAAGACCGGAAACACCTTCATCAAGTCACAGCAGAAACTCACACTACAACTCTTATCAGGCTGTTCCTTAGTGAGCTGATTTCCAAAGCATTTGTTGTTTTCCTGCAAATTTAAACGTCATCCATATATCCAGATGTGTGAGAGACACTCACCTCAAAGATAATGACAAAACCGAGTTGTATGGCGAGGAGGTGAAAGAACTCTGGCAGGTATTCGCCGTTTTCATGCCTGAAACCCAGATACCTGCAGAGAACAACACAAACAACACTGTTAGGACAGTTCAGTGTTAAAGTGTCCCATTGATTCAGAGACCAACAATCAGTCAAACATCCAACTGTAGGTTCAACAATCACACACCTGTAGCTTGTGTGTGGCGGTTGCAGCTGTTTCCTACCTGCAGGTGGTGTTTTGGTGTTGCTGGTTATAGCTGCGTGGTGATGTTGCCAGAGTGAAATTGATATAGCCGCTCAGTGTGTTGTCTCTGGTGTAGCGGTAGTACAGGCGAGGCACGAAGGACGAGGTGAATGCTATGAGGAAAGCCTAAAACACAGAGTTGGTCAAGTTCACTTTGTTGTGGCCAAACACCTCTTTGAAGATGTTCAACTCTAACACAGTCTTACATTGCTGAGGACAGCCATGTGTGTGATGAACTGCAGGATGGGGAACCAGATGCCGATGTCCTGAGCTCGTTCCACCACGGGCCGACGATATTCAGTTACAAACTTCTGAGCGTCCAGTCGCGTCTCCACCCAGTTATTGATGAGAGCGAAGAGAGGAGCGAGAGGACACGCTGCCACGAAGATGGTGATGAAACCAAACTGAATCACTGAGGAGAACGAGAAGAATTTACAGAGATGATTCGTGAAGCAGATCTATTTTAAATGGTGCACATTCGCCTATCGAGCTGCCCCAGAACAGGACTCACCCATCTCCAGGTACTCGCTGAAGAGTCCCTCACAGACCAACAGCTGATAATCTGCCTCCCACGGAGAGACCTCCTCCTCCTGCTGCTGCTCCCCCTGAGCCTCCTGTGCCTTCTCCTCCTTCACCTCCTTCAGCCGAGGACTCATCTTCTTCTTCTGCCACCACGACCTCAACTTCCTGCCAAATTATGAGCATCAAGTTTGAAACCAGAAACAGGTAAACTGCTCTCACATTTTGTTCTTCCCTCAAATCTGAGGGCACTGACACATCAAGCTGACGGTTGGCTGTCGGCCAGTGTCAGGCCATCGGTGAGCAGCCATAGTCCTGGTGGTACACCTGGTGCCACCGTCCTGAATCAGGACCATGTCTTGTGCTGGACTAAAATGTGGGCTACAAAACACTACAGAATAGCGTATGTATGTTTAGAGCCACCAAACTGAAGAGAAAGGACAGAAATAGAAAGAACAGGCAATATGTTTCAAGGAAGTAAGATCTAAGTAATGTAATCATAAAACAATAATTATGTAGGAGGACGCTTTTAACAAAAGCAACTAACAAGGTACAAGGCAAAGGCAGGGTAAGTGTAAAGCAGGTTTGCCTAGGGACCCCTACTGGAGGTAGACCATAGCCGTGATTCGAACCCTAGTCTCCCACATGGAGGGCAGTGATGTTACCACTACACAATCCAATCTCATTTTATCATGGACACAGAATTTTTATGTCACAATCTACAAAAGATGAGTGTTTAACCAATTCAACAACTGACCTGTATCATACCTTTATTTCTTTGGTAACAAACCCAACAGCTCAAAAATGGTCTGTAAACTTAGAGTTATGACAATTTTAAATGTGGATAGACCTCTTTCTTCTAATGTCGTGTTCTCACAGCTCATATCATATTATGTCGTCATGATCTCTAGTTAACATCCTGCTCTCACAGTTTTCAATCCTGTTCGCTCTCAGTGTTTTTGTGGATTTTTATCTGTGTGTGTGTGCTTGTTGTTTACGGGATGATGAACTCCTGGATGTTATTGATCAGCTGTTTTCCCACCATGATGACCAGCATCTCCTGAGCCAGTTCGATAAGGCATCCACCTGCTCCACACTGTAAAACCAGGAAACCAGCACCAACAAACCATTACTACTAATACACAGAGATTTATCACATCTATACATGACGTACGATAGCTCTGCTGATCTCATTACTGATATCTTGGTTGGAAAGCCTGTAGATCTGGTGGTGGACTGGTCTGGCCTTGGCTGTCCATCTTTTGACATGTCCATGAGCAAACTGCTCTTGATGGACAAAATTTAGATCTGTGTAATCTCTCATTTACAATGAGGCTTGTGTTGTTTCAAATTTATGACCTGACCGCCTCTTTTTTATTTCAGCATCGTCGTCTGTATCACTCACGTCTTCGTTACGGACTCCAAACAGAGTGTAGTAGTTGCCAGGGTAACCAACGAACCTAAAAACAAAAACAAACAGTCGCTAATATTCACATTTCAAGTTGGGAAAATAATTTGTTCTTCCTAATTCAGCCTTAGTTTCGTCAGTTCACGTAAAATTTTCACAGTAGCACTGTGGAGTGTCGAGGGGTGAACTTCAGTAGCACTGAAATCTTTTTGTGGGAGAAATGATGCAGCTTTTCTTATTGTGTAAAACATCCACCATCACTCTGTGTGTGTAAATGGGTGTGTTCAATAAAGACATGAAGAATTACACTAGTGTGTGTGTTATCAGCTTAAGCACAATTTGTTTGTCTATACTGAGACTCCATACAAACGCTACGTCTCTAAACTAACTGAGAATCTGAAACCTTCCCAGTTCATACAGTTCTCCTGCAATTCACTATCCGTCCAGCAGATGCCCTCAGTAAATACAATTAACACACATCCTTGAAAGAAGCGCCAAAGGGTGAATCATGAACCTGGTCTAATTGGTTGGAGCTGTTCTCACCTGCCTTTGAAGAAAGCGATATAAACCGGAGATGAGTAGAAGTTGACAAACTGGAAGATAAAAACTTTGAGGATGAACATGTCTTCATATTTAGTCTGGGTACGATGCATCTCTGAAAGAAACAGAGAGAAAGACAGAGAAATGTTTCAAACATACACATAATACACACTGAACACACACTGAACACACCGATCCTTTGCATAGACAAATTTTCACCTGTTCACTACCCTCCACTCACAGTCACGTCCTGATTTTGTTGGCTTTTATTTTAAGGTACAACAGAAGTAAACATAGTTTTACTGTAACCTGCAGAAACTGTTTTGGTCCATTTGTTTTCAGAAGAAACAAGCTATACGTGACACATTGGCATTTCATCGTTGATCTGTTTCTCATTTTCACATCCTGCAGTTCCTGAGCCATGATTCCGATATGATGATGATTCCGGTGGGATGCTGTTTTTGTCCATCTGAGGAATCTTAATCCATCAACGGGACACCAGTTATGTTCAACAGCTGGTCTCTGTCTAGCTGCCTGTGGCTTTTTAAAGAGAGTGAACCAAAGCAGACGCTAAACAACAAGCTAAAACTCATTATAATATTCTGTAAAGTACAAAGTCAGCAGATAATTCTCTGCTGGTTCAGTACTGCCACAGACACCTTTCATACAATCATAACCACATTTTATGCATTACAGTCACATCAGACATTGAAATCTCTAATTCTTTAAGAAAAACATGTCTAGTTTATACTACAGGTGTAGTTTTTATTGCACACTGTGTCGTTTGTGATAATAACACTTTAATGCATCAAGATAATAAAAATAAATACAATTATGTCTCCAGAACATTTCCTTGAAATTTTGAACTTTATGATCTAGCATGACTCAAATGTATACTTCCAGTGTGACATATTTAAAATATTTAAAGAATTTATCTGAAACAGCTTCACTAAGCAACTAAAATTATGAAATTTAATTACGACTGCACTGTCACAAAAACAAACAGCTAAACATGACTGAAGTTATGAACGCTAAGGCGGGAATTAAGGTTGAGGAGAGTGAGGATAGAAATGTGACTCACATTCACATCTCTTGAAACAGTAACACTTTTTCGATAGCACTTTGCTTTGATGTTGTTTATTCTTGACTTAGATTTTGTTTGCTTGCCTTGTTCCTCACTTGTAAGTCGCTTTGGATAAAAGCGTCTGCTAAATGACTAAATGTAAATGTAAATGTAAATGACTCACCCCAGCGTGTGAGGATGTGGGCCAGTGTGGTGTAAACCTTGGATAACATGAGGATGACCAACAGATTCAACACAGACCCTGAAAGGCTGGCTATCTTCCCTGCCTGTACACACAGAAAGAAAATTCAGTTTTTATATCAGCTATATACTAAAAGAAAAACCTGGGGAGTCCCTCTGGGAAGTATCCTGGAACCTCTGTTTCTTCTACTTTCTGTAATGAAACTTTTGAGCGATTTAAATGACACTTTTGTGTTTTTTTGTACTCACAGAGAAGGTGAGAAAGCTGTGCTCAGACTTGTAGATAATGATGCTGAGGATGGTGCGATACAGAATGATGCCGATTAGGAACATCAACACCACAACAATCTGCACACAGAAGAGGTAAAGTTACTCCTACTTCGCAAACACATGAATGATGTTTCATGCCCTCAAAAAGTCAGTTTTAACCATATTTCTTCTGTACCCAACATGTCTACCAAAAACAAAGCAACTAAAATATGTTCTGTATGGAAATATGTTCTGATGAATCATGTTCTTTGAATATATTAGGTGCTACATTCATTGACAGAAACAGAGCCACAAGGAGGTGGTTGGAAGCAGAGCAGACCAGAGCCTCTGCATGAAGAGTCTTGTGTATGTATCTTGTTAAAAAGTGAATCAAACATCAACAAATGAGACACAAAGGGAACATAACAACAGGAAATCACCAAAAATAGTCACACAACAACCTCCAAAGGATGACAGGAACACAAAATGACTACAAACAGACAAGAACTGACACAACTGTAAAGATGCGAAATCACTGCAAAGTGACACAAAAAAACTGGGACATCTCAAAACCCCAGGTGTCAGGTAACAGTTTAGTTCTGTTACATCAAATAATTTAAGGGTGAGAGACCAGGAGACTCACCATGATGATGATGACCATGCAGCCAGTCAAAATTCTCCTAAACCTTTTGTTTTCGGGAAAGTAAGGCTCCTCTGCTCCGGTCACCGGGTTTCTCATAGTCATTGGTGCCATGGCCGTGAACTCTGGACGGGGTCGCTCCTGTGGAAGATGGAGGGAGTCAGTGCAGGAGTCATATTTTCACTTACACTAAGCACTGCAGCTGCTGAGGATAATTAAATTCAAATTGTTCATAGACAAAGTACTCCACAGGTCCAATGCGCATAGGCTGCAAAGTCATTAGAATTCAATGTCTGAATCCTCAACATGAATTAAAATACAAGATGAAACAGAGTCTCAAACGTGTTGAATTTGATTGTTTAATCATTTAAATCTGTGTTTTTAATGAGGAGAGCTGTAGAAATATGATGAGGTGAACCTTGTAATGTAGGATTTTCTATCATAGTTTAGAAATGTTCCTGCTATCTGTTCATCTTGGGCAGGTACCTCGATGTCCTGGAAGTCGGAACAGTCCCAGCGGTGAGACAGAGCCGAGCAGCTTCTCTTCCAGTATTCCAGGAAGGTGACGGCCCACAGAGACATGAAGACACTGAGAAACACTGTCCCTCCATTATCAAACAGGAGGCCCGTCTACACAGACACACAGACACAGGACGGTTTGGTGTTTTCCTGGTTAAGACTGATGTTATTTCCTGGTATGTGGAAGTAACGTGGTGTGTGTCTCTCCTGCTCTAAGAACACCTGTACTCTTCTTCTTGGCCATATTATTTGCTCATATCAGCCTTTTCTACAATCACACAAAGCCTCTTTGTGTTTTCTAACGATTTTGTCATTCAACGTTTAATGAACAGCAGGCGCTACTATATGATACTATATGTATCACTGTGAGGAATTTATATATTCGCAATATTAAGACCAACTCTAGTGAGAGCGACCCACAGGTAGTCAGAGAGACAGGTACCTTGTAGGTGACACAGATGCTGGAGTAGTTCCAGTAAGAGCAGATGTTACAGATGGGACACATGATGAAGCTGTTTCCACTGTCACACACCTCTTTCCTACAACACAAACACACAGGTTTTTACTCCTATAATGCATTTCCTAGCACTTTACTCTAATCCTAATTTAATCTCAAACAACACAACTAAACGACTAACCCTAACCTTAACCTAATTCCTGTCATAACACTATGTCAACACAGAAGGCGTAGCACCTCCGGCCCGCTGTCTGTGTCAACACAGCAGGCGTTCAGATACAGTAAGTGTAGGTCACTTGTGGTCAGAGTCCAGTTCACAATTAGTCTAGGTATTTCACCTGTTGAGTCAGCCACGGTGAATATAAGAGGACAAAATCTTTTTTTGTCACATGCACAAATCCTGAATTCTAAAAAAAACTATGTCTATATAAGAGACAAAATAGTTCTGAAAGTTTTGTCCAACAGATAAGATTAACTGACAAGGTGATCGTGATCTGATCATGAGGTGATAATAACACCTTTTCATGCAGTGTCATAAGAAAACCATCTGAGGTTTATACTTACGCTGGAACATCGGTCGCCACAAGCCAAAACCCAAACAGGAAGATCACAGTCCCAACGATAGATGCCGGTAACAGCCAGCCAGTGTAGAATCCTACAGTAAAACACAGTTACTATAGAAACTGTTACTAAAGAATCTGTTATCATTAGAAGTGGTTACCACAGAAACCTTCAGTCAGACAAGGTCAGTATAGAAACAGTTTGACTGAACAACTGGACATAGAGGTAACGTAGTAGTAGCTGTAGTTGTTTGCTGATGGAGTTACCGAGCCAGGCAAAGTAAAGTGCTATCTTCTCTCCAAAGTACTCCCTGATGTGGTCCAGAGGTTGGTAGCGCCGCCAACAGGACCACTGAGCCCAGTACACATACAGAATCTGTCTCAGGCCCAAAGACTCAGGAGGCCCCGGAGGACTTGGTGGATGGTAATCACCCTACAAACAAAAAATATAAAAGCAGAATGTCTGTGGTCCTGTGATCCCGGGTCTACTTGATTCCATTCATTTAGATTAGGAACTTACCTCATGTAGCGGGTAGGCAGCAGTGAAGACCTGCTCATTCAGCAGTCTGTCGATTCCCACCTCTCCATCCTTCACCGACCCGTACGGAGTCCTGGCCAGAATCTCATACAGCTGGAAGGACAGGATATAGTCACTGTAGGGACAGACCAAAACTAACGTGTCTGTGACACAAACAAGACAATTTATTAAATGTGGGCCTGTTCCTTTAAATCTCTATCAGGATTAATAGATGTTTAGAGGCTCCAGGATGTTTCCCTGATGAACTCCACTCCTTTAGCCTTTTAGTATTTCAAGGTTTCGTTTCAGTTTCTTTGTTTTTGTCAGTGTCAGAGCGAGTTACTTCATCTTTGAAGTTTACTATTGGAACCAGATCTGTTATTTATATCTTTCCTTTGCTGCTTAAAAGGATTTTGATTGTAATAAATATTGACAATTAAAGCTGCACTTTTCCAAGTTCCTTTCTTAACAGCAATGATTTATTACATTTAAATTTTGCTTGTGTGTTTGAGTCACTCAAATTTACCTCATGAAGAAGAAGAAAAAGGTGAAAACAAAATAGTGTATTATGGTGGAAATGCAACTCAATGTTGAAATGATTACAATAGTGTTACACATATTATATTGTGTACATATATTATGTATATTATGTATTATGTACATATTTTATACTGTACTTGTAATCCACTACTACTGTACTTTACTGTACATTCTTTAGACATAATTGTGAGACCTCAGGAAACATCTTCACTGAGCAGCATTTTTTTGGGGATAAACATAACTAAGAATCTTCAAAGATACTGTGTACTGTAGTAGTATTACAGTCACATGGATCACATTGAGTACTTTGATGTTAAATGCTTTTCCCGATTAAAGGAAATGCTCAGCTAATATTTAAATGCAGGACTTTTACATGTAATGTAGTGAAGTATATACTTTTACTTGGTAAAAGATTTGTATACTTCCTCCAGCATGTCAGAATATCAGTATTATCAGCGGATACTTACTGTACATTATTGTTGACAGTACTCATGTAAGTAAGACACTGAATGACGGATGTAGAGTATCTATTGTTGTATTGTATTTCAGCCTGTTTGTTAACATACAGTAAGAGAAGACAAGCCTTTATTGACAGTGGGGGACATTTGCATGTTGCTGCAGCACAGACAGGGTTTAACAGGAACAACAAATATACTATTTAAATAATTTAATGAAATATAAAAGACAGTAAAGCCTAAATACTGCATGTACCTCACTAAAAACTATTAAAAAACATATTTAATTCTAAAATCCACAAGTTTAATTGTCTTAAAGTGAATAAATGTATATGCATCATAACTCAGTGACACGGTGCAGGTATGTTCATTACTGAACATGAGCGTCATTCGTGACTCTGTGTGTGAAGCTCAAAGTTTACTCTGTGAACATGTGTGCGTTTGTAGATGGTGTTTGAAGAGGAGGCGTCGCCACCTGAAGCCTGTGTTGACTGAAACATCCTGGAATCGGAGTGGTCAGCGGGTTTCTATCTCTCTCTGAACAACCACAGGAGTCTGAGGACTGTGCTTCGATCCAGACTCCATAAACCCCGTTAAGACTAGAACCAGGATCTGGTTTCATGCTGCTTTCTGCAGCTGAGTCCAGTTGATTAAGTCTTTTCTGGAAGGTTTCCAGACACGTGACACGTTTGATTAATATCAAACAGGATTAATATCATCAGGATTTGTTTGTTTAACATAATTGCAGTATTAATGAAGCAGAGATTGACATGTATGAAGAACAGATTCTTACTATGCCTGACCTGTTGATAATTAATGATTTTATTCTACTGAGCACTTCTACTTTATTTCAGTTATTCTGGATTCTCTGGGAATCAGTAGTGGAAAGTATTTTTTTTTTCATCTTATCTAATAAACTTAACCCAAATCATCTGCTGTTCTGCATCTTAGGATTTCTCAAAGTTAAAGACCGTCACACTCAGCTGAAGACAAAAAGTGGAAACTGGGTGCAAATAATGTACGAACAACAGGGTTCACACCCCCAGACAGGTCTTGATTAACACTTGAAGTTGTGTTTAAAACAACGGACTGAAACAGAAACCAGGTTGTGTTACTATAACACAGGTGTGTGTTTGCTCTCTGGGTGTGTTATAAAGAAGCTGCTATGATCAGCAGCATCACTAAGTGTTCAGACCCCGTCAGACCAGCTGCACGTTACTGTATGTTCCCATTTCTGCTCGTCAAACTGAACTCAGTAATACAGCTAACCAACTAATTAAAGATCACCGACTGAAACCTGCCATTTACCAAAGTATTCACAAACTGTTTGTTGATCTGTGAGGCACAGAACAGGATGAAGGTATAAAACCGTTTCTAAAGCTCTGAGCACAGTGGCTTCAGGAACTGTGACATGGAAGAAGTCTGGAACCAGCAGGACACTTTCCGGAGTCTAGGTTCGATGAGCCATGCTCATCGAGCCTGCTAATCTGTTCTGAAAGACTTAGTCGTCTCACAGAATTGGAACTCACCACCTGGTGTCTCTGAGTCGTGTTGAAGAACGTGTCTTTGTCGTCGCTGCCCAGAAACCTGCAGGTAGAAAACAAACTGCTACTCACAGCTGGAAATCAGACGAAACTACATCAGTGTGGTCACAGTTTCAACTTCATTAGACAGGGAGCAGACAGGAGGAAGCTGGACCCCCAACAGACAAACATCTGTGTCTGTCAACCACTCAGAAGACAGCAGAGTAGTGTGTGTGTGTGTGTGTGTGTGTGTGTGTGTGTGTGTGTGTGTGTGTTCGAACCTCTGCAGCTTGTTGGTCCTGAACTGACAGGTGTAGTAGTCAGGTGGGGGGTTGGGGACATCCTGGGACAGAGGGCTGGGGAGAGACAGCTGGGACAGGATCTGTTCCGACCAGTTAACGATTGGAGCTGTGACCACCTGTAAGAGGACAGAGGATGGTTTTGCTTCCAACCAGTTTCCCTAAACTCCTCAGCTTCATAAACCTTAGACTTACTTCTTAGTTATACCATCACAAAACAGCTACACTGACTCCTGAAGTTGAAAGAATTAAGTCCTTCATTCACTCTTAATGATGTTCCACGAAAAAAGGGTCTAATTATGTAAAGGACGATGAAGGTACTCGTAAAATGGCTGTAATTTCTAAATCGTAAATGCCATATTTTTGTGAAATCTCTAAATGGTGGTGTATAAAGACAAAACCAAACTTCTGGCATTTTCAGGCTTACCTGTATCTACTATCATGGAGACCAAAGAATTTATTTTAACTTAAAGTGTAAAGACAAGACAGATTATATGTCGTTTCTTTTACCTGCAGAGGGACTCTAAGGCTGATCTCCTCAGCATAATAACAGAGGACGCTCCATGGAGCACTGAGGAGGACAAAAAAAATCTTTTTCTTTGTCTGCAGGACTTCTTTCTGTGGAGAGGAACACACTATATTAGCTGGTATCTATTGCCAACATTGCTGATGGAGTCCCTCAGGGTTCAATTCTCGGTCCACACTCTTTTCCCCTGTGCTATCTGTCTAAAAGTTTTGTTTATATAGTCCAGTTTCACAAATCATACATTTGCCTCAGGAGGGTTTACAATCCGTATAAATCAATCAATCAAAGTCTGGACCCTTGAATCAGGAAAAACTCCCAAAATACCATTTTAATGTGGAGAAAATAGAAGAGCCTTCGAGAAGAACAACAGCGGAGGGATCCTACTGTGGAACAGAAGTGTGTCCACAACAAGCAACAGATTGTGTTCAGAGTTGATATGGAGAATTTCTGATTTCATCACCTTACGTGATTTTACATCGACAATCAGGATCTAGAAATATAATTATGTAACACTTCAATCTGCATAGTGAAAACTGCACAGACACAATTACTTCTTATCTTACTCATACTTCATGCAGTATTACAGGTGCAGGACAATTAAGATATTTTTCACTCTAATTGATCAAAACTGAAACCAATGATCAGACGGTTTTAACAGCAGAAAGAAGAACTGATGTTTGTTAATATGGTGTTTGGCTGAAACACTAAAGCTGAAAGCTATGTTTCCAGGTGTATTTGTTTTACTCACCTGTTCCTGCAGCAGTCCTGAGTGTGTCAGCCTGTTCAGAAACTCCTCCCTCCATCTGAGATGGGCAAGATTACCACCTGTGCTCTCTTCCTTTGATGAGCAATGAGGCTCCTCCCACACCAACACGAAATCTGTCCAGTAGGAATAAATACATATACATATATATTAATATAAACATAAAATACAACCTACAGTATGGTACTAACCAAAACTGGTGTGAACCAGCGTAGGCAGAAATCAAAGCTTGTTGTGCCTACTCTTATAACACATCCACCAACACCCTCCTGCATTTCAACCACCCACACTGCACAGCCTCAACAAGCAAGTGATTCCAAGCACATGTTCAAATGCACAACAATTACAACTACGAAGAAAGGAAAATCTGAGAAACTACTCATCAAACAGAAGTAAGAGAAGATATCTGCACTGCTGCTAAATGTTGAATGAGTCTGCATCACAGGATGCTTCAACAGCACCTCTACACATGTAGATTAACATTAGTAAATTATCAGACGCTGTTATGCAAAGTGACTTACAAGTGAGGCACAAAGCAAAAGATCAAGTCAAGTAGAAAAACTTCAAGTGCTCCTGTAAGGACTGTTACTGTTTCATGAGGGGAACACGATAGTTTTTTTTAAAGCTATAGGTGCAGAAAAAGATTTGGAAGATTTCAGTTTTCAGCAGGTTTTTAAAAAGTTTGCAGAGGTGGGTAGATCGTTCCACCATCGTAGAACCACAGAGCTGAAAAGTTTAGTCTGGGATCTTTTGAGGTGAGGGGACCACAAGACGTTGTTCACTTACAGAGCTCAGTGAGTGAGAGGGAGTTCAGGTAGACAGGTGTTGTTGAGTTGACCACTCTGTAGGTAAGAGTCAGGACTTTGAAAATGATGCAGAAGCTACAAGAAGCAGAGATCTGAACAGTGGTGTAACGTGTCCTGAAAATTAGATGTGCTGCTGCATTTTGGATCATCTGGAGGTTTGATGGAGCAGCTGGTAAAACCATCAGTAAGACACTGCAGTAGTCAGGACTAGATATGACCAGAGACTGAATAATGAGTTGTATAGTCTGAAAGGTAGAGTCTGATGTTTGTGATGTTGAAAAGGACAAATCTACATGATGTGGAGATGGAGGAGATGTGGTCGGTGGAAGGTCCAGCTGGAAGGAGAGAACTTTTGTCTTGGAGAGGTTTAGTTGAAGATGTCTTTCTCTTATCCAAGCAGAGATGTCAGAGAGACGTACTTAAGTTCCATCCTGTAGCTTTAAGGACATGAGGAGGAAGCTTTTCACTTAATGTGACTCATGAGTGAAACGTAAGTGAAGATGTTGTTCAAACCCTTGCAGATTTTGGTTGCTCAATAAAAGTGATTTAAACAACACTGTTATTTGTACTGTTCCATTTAATGTTTACTGGATGTGTGAAAAGATGTGTGATGTTTTAATGTAGAGGCTGGATGTGAAAACTGCTCTATGAAGGTCTTAGTGGTTTGTTCACACTGGATATAACTAACTGTGACACAGTTGCACTTGCTCCTGCAGGTCACAAATATTAATCTTTAACAATCAACCTAACAGCAATAGCTGATTAGTTCCTGATCAAGTGTGTAAAGGTCAAAGGTCATCTGCTAGTGACTCATAAGCAGTCTGTCAGATAACACTGAAACAGCAGCACAAAGTTTTTACTCACCGACTCGAGTCGATCCGTCACTGAACACATTCCTGTCCCGGGGCATGACAGGTGCATTCTGGGAAATAAATACAACAGTGTGAGTTAACACAGGTGAAATACTTTACCTGCATGGACAAGGGACACGAGATAAAGAATGAACTGGGATGTCCTGGAAGGTAAAGATGCTGAGCTTGCTGCCTATCAGGAGAAGTGGGTTCTCACACTGCTCATAGGACCTGGATCCATCAGAACTATCAAAGAGGCTGCAGAGAAAGCTCCAGATGGCTCTGGATAAAAAGGAATGATCTGTGCAGCAACTGCTGCCACTGGCAAGTGGGGGACAGATCAACCTAGACCAGTTCTTCTAGGGGAGGGGATCTGACCCAAAACACCCAGTGAAGTGTACACTGAACAATACGTCACTGATGATGCATATGGCATCTGTTGAATGTGTCTTCACATCTAAATGTTTTAAATGTCATCAGTTTAAAGTTATGTTTTTTAAATTGAGGGTGTTTCTTGTTTCGTGAAAGAAAACCAAAACATTTGTCCACATCTGTTCACAGACTGTGTCGTGTTATCATGTTCACAATATTTTTATGAGTAAATCAACGAATCTGGTATTTAGTAATTAAACCTCACTAATGAATTTCAAGTGATACTTCCATTGGTACTTCTATTAGTAGTAGTACTGTTTTAGGCAAATACTTACACTTACTATTTCGTTTTCTAAATGACTAAATGTAAATGTAAATGAAGTATTTGTTCCACATTTGCCAAACTCCTTTTTTTACAGGACATTCTGTTTTTAATGTGTTTGTTTTTCTATCAGGGATCAGAAGCTCAGTAACTTCAAACTCTCACTACGTTCTTTAATCATCACAGTTTGTTTTTAATCAGCTACTGTCTGATGAGCAGTTTGTGTTTTTCACTGTTAATGAGTGCAGATTTCCTTCCTGCTGTTTCATGTCTCCATTGTTTTTAATGAGAGTGAAGACAGACACGAGGGCGAGAGGAAGAACAGAGCAAACACCTACTGTTCTTACACTCAGTCAGTGTTAAATTGTCGGAGCCTCTCTGTCTCACTTCATCACACGTCCTGTTTCCTGCTGCCGCAGTAAAACAAACACAGAGTAAAAAGCTTCCTGGTCAGATTTTACCTTTTGATGGAGCTTTTTGTGACTAAGCTTACACCAAATTCACAAAGTGACTAAAAACAAAGTAGCAGATTTATATTTTCAACAATACTGAAACCAAAATCAGGAGCAAAACTAAACACTGTATCATTGGATCCATATTTTTCTTGTAACGTTGACACATTATTCTGTTTTGCAAAGCTTTGGTTGAGTTGCCTGAGAAGAACAGGATTCGTTAAAATTAAAAACATTTCTTCAAGGTTTAAAATGAAGGCTAGAGGCTCCAAGATGCTTCCCTGAGGCACTCCACATGTTACAAACCATATTTTGATTAGTGTCTTGCAAATCTCTTCATTTTTGTGGACTGTTAAATTATCAGATTTTTAATCTTTCCAGTGATCATTTAATAACTTATTGATCGTCTGACTGATGTTACCATGGTGATGCTGCCGTAGTTACTCTCCAAGTTCGTTTCCATGGCGATGAGAGTGGCATTGTCCTCGCTCTGTTCCCCTCTCCTCTTCATCCTCTCTTGCCTTTTTACCTCCTCCTGCAGATCCACAAACACTGAAGAGACACATATGAAAAGTTCACACTCACATTTTCACCTATAGGCAATTTATTTATCAATTAATCTAACTGCATGTCTTGGACTGTGAAAAGAAGCCAGGATACCTGAACAAACCCACACAGACACAGGAATAACATGTTGACTTCATACTGAGAGGTATCTGGCTGGATCCTTCTAGAAGTGCTAACCAGCACAATGCCTTTACAACCACATACAGGTTCTCATAAAGCATGCAGGTACAATCACGTGTACCACTAAAGTGACATCTACACCAGATTGATAGCGTAAGCCGCATGTAGAGTCTTGTGTGAACCTAATGTGGGACTCGTGTTTGTGTGTATTTTATATCTATCTATCTATCTATCTATCTATCTATAACTATATCTATCTATCTATCTATCTATCTATCTATCTATCTATCTATAACTATATCTATCTATCTATCTATCTATCTATCTATCTATCTATATATATATATATATATATATATATATATATATATATATATATATAGATATATAGATATATAGATATATATTTTATTTATGTATACAAGGCGTGTTCACTCAATAGTACTGAGAATCTACAAGAAGACATAGGATGAAACGCAGTGTTTAACACAGTAGCTGTTACTGTAGCATTCTGTATTTGTCTGTTGATCATGAAAACATGGTTTAAAGAAAGCACAGAGTTACTACGCACTGTAAATGAGTATAGGTACAATACTGAGTTGTGTTTACTTCATGCTTTTCTCCATTTTCTGTAGAAATACTTTGGTTTGAGTGTTTTACACATGCAAACCTCCAGAAATGGTCAAAATAAGCTCACTCATCAAATATCTGTGACACATGTGGGCAGTATAGACTGGCTAAAATAGAAGTGTACTGGTTGTGTGACACACATCTTTTAAAATGTGACTGATAAACCTCTGGTGTAAACAGAGTGAGGCAGCTGCATCTTTCTTCCAGCTTTAATAGTTTTAATCGTGGACTGATCACTAAATGTGCCTGATGAGTAGGATGGCCCATCATTGACACCGTTTCTCGTTATTCCCAGAGGAATAACGAGAAATCCACAATCCAAACTGGGAGAGGAGCTTGAAAGAGCTAAAACTAAATCATGACACATGAGGACTGGTGATGCAAGGACCAGCAACCTGTCTCCACAAAAAACAAGGAGACTAATGTGAGCGGTCATTAACTCCAACTGGTTTCAGATACCTTGATTCTCAGGAAACCCAGACTCAGCCCTGACTGTCTCAACAACGTCAGGCCACCTGAAGCTAGTCACACCATGTTGTAGCAGCTCAGCTCAAAGCCCACCTGACCTCAAAAACACACAAAACAAACAAAAAAAAAAAAACCGCAGCGACACTTTTCAAAGTGGCGCAAATCAACATGTCCGTGTCGCGTGGAGGGACTCACCTGCGCGTGCACACGGGGGAGCTCAGGTGAAGCTCAGGTGGAGTTCAGGTGAAGCTCAGGTGGAGTTCAGGTGAAGCTCCAGCTCCGAGCGCAGCTGCTGTCTGCAGCAGTTTCATCTGGAGGAAACAGGACACGTCCGCTGTGTAGGAGGGTTTAGTGGTTCCTAATAAACTGACCACGAGCGTGTGTCGTCACACACACACACACAAAACACACACACACACACACCAGAGGCTGCAAAAAGTACAATTACACCAACGAAGTCAATGGTAAATGTTCTGTACTCGTACTGCGCCTGGTACTGAGCACTGTTACACTCTGTCACACACACACACACACACACACACACACACACACACACACACACACACACACACACCTGCCTGCAGTCGGATCCGACTCACCGGGGTTCAGGAGCAGAGACTGTGGAGACTGTTTGTTCCAGATGATGAGACACATTTACCTTTACTATATCAAATGTTAAAGACATTTACCTTTACTATATCAAATGTTAAAGACATTTACCTTTACTATATCAAATGTTAAAGACATTTACCTTTACTATATCAAATATTAAAGACATTTACCTTTAATATATCAAATGTTAAAGACATTTACCTTTAATATATCAAATGTTAAAGACATTTACCTTTACTATATCAAATGTTAAAGACATTTACCTTTACTATATCAAATGTTAAAGACATTTACCTTTACTATATCAAATGTTAAAGACATTTACCTTTACTATAGCAAATGTTAAAGACATTTACCTTTAATATAGCAAATGTTAAAGACATTTACCTTTACTATATCAAATATTAAAAAGACATTTACCTTTACTATATCAAATATTAAAAAGACATTTACCTTTACTATATCAAATATTAAAAAGACATTTACCTTTACTATATCAAATATTAAAAAGACATTTACCTTTACTATATCAAATATTAAAAAGACATTTACCTTTAATATATCAAATATTAAAGACATTTACCTTTACTATATCAAATATTAAAAAGACATTTACCTTTACTATATCAAATATTAAAGACATTTACCTTTACTATATCAAATATTAAAGACATTTACCTTTACTATATCAAATATTAAAGACATTTACCTTTACTATATCAAATATTAAAGACATTTACCTTTACTATATCAAATATTAAAGACATTTACCTGTAGTATTACCAATATTAAATACTGTGGTCATTGTAAATATCAAAGTACTTACCTTTTTCTTATTGATGAACTTTAAACACATTTAAATATAAAAATAAAGATTTATCCCGTTTTTAAAACCTTCGACCTGAAACTCATCAGAAATCTGCTCGACTGGTAAAAGACTTCACACTCAGAACCTTTGCTTTTTATTCCAACCTTTATTCTGAACGAGGACAGATGTTTGATGTGAGTAGAGTTTAGAAACCTGTCAATCACCTCCACACGGTGGTGCCCCCTTCAGGACAGAGACTGAGTCTACAACATGCAGAGTTCATTCTGACTCCATCACACTGAGGACATTTGTCAGTCTCAGTCTACACTTTGAACAGCTACAGCTTTTAAAAAGGAGACCTTCTTTTGGATGCATCAGTGATGACAGACGGTTTATTATCAGTTCGATGAGTCCGAAATTCCCAGTAGAACAACACATTAGTATACATCACAGTAGCTCCTCATTTTAAGTTGGTAAATTCTAGGATTAAGCTAAGATAAAGAGTTCTGAAGTCGTTCAGTGCAGTTGTCAGCAGGCAACACCGGTCGTCACAGGACTGTTTTAAACCAGAGTAGTGAGAATCAGCTGTTACGAGCTACAGTAAAAAACCCAAAAGTGACAAATATATCAGATACTATACTGAGAAATGTGCTGTAAAAAGAGACGGAGCTTAAAATACTCAGAGTGAAAGGTTGAATGTGACATCCGTTCAGCACAATGACGGAATTCAGAGTCACGCCGGGACCTGGTTTAACAGAAACACGCCTCTGGAGTAAAGGGCACGTGCACACACTCAAAGCCACTTTAACTGTGATATGAAATGAATGTACAACGTCCAGAAAGTCCTCACTACGCTGGATTAAAACTCAAACTAGGAGACAAACACAGACAGAAACAGAAACGTCTTTGGCAGGAAGCAGCGTCTTCTGCTGATAGGACAATGACACAGGAGCCGAGCCGGGGGCCCAGCCGAGCCGGGGGCCCAGCCGAGCCGGGGGCCCAGCCGAGCCGGGGGCCCAGCCGAGCCGGGGGCCCAGCCGAGCCGGGGGCCCAGCCGAGCCGGGGGCCCAGCCGAGCCGGGGGCCCAGCCGAGCCGGGGGCCCACAGCATTAACAGTAACATTAAGGAATTATGGCACATGGCAGGTGTGCAGGTGTCACCCAGCACCTGATGGTGTCAGGAGCACTGTGCACACTCGAGGACTGGATACGAGTTCTGTGAGCGACTTGATGTTTGTGTTGACTTTAATGGAACAGGCCCGACACGACCCGAACGCTTCGGTCCAACTTCAGCGATTCTCAACATTCTTGTTACAACAGTTAACGAGTGAACTTCCCAAACGGTGGTGGATTGGTGATGACAGCTTCCCGTGATAATCCACAGTGACCTATACGAACGCAGACACATGGCAAAGACTTAGCATGAATTCATCACAGTGAGGTGGACAGACGGGCGGAGCTCTCGAACAACACAGCCCAACAATAAGAAGAAGAAGAAAGCAGAAATCAGCAACATCGTCCCATGTGGCTTCATCAGTCCTTCATGTCTCTGTGGGTCCAGAGTCCTTTCAGTCGGTAGAACTGCAGGTTCCAGGTGGAAAGACACCTGATCACCTCCTAATGACCTGCTGAAAACCAACTCCGCTAATTAAGACGTGAACCAGGCTGTTAATTAAGAAACTCTCCTGTTCAACAACTAAATGCAAAATAACAGACATGTTTCCTAACAGTCTGCCCCCCACCCCCCACAGGTCCTGAGTCCGTCTACCAGACCTCACAGCGCTTTCCCGTGTTCATGGGCGTGCCTGCAGGACAGTGGAAGTGGCGGCTGAAGTCCGGAGAGTTGGCCAGAGTGCCAATGACTCTGTATCTTGGGGGGCTGTGGGGGTCTGTCACCAGGCCCTCATGAGCGCTCTCTGGTGTTCGAACTGAACACCACACCTGAGAAGTACAGGGAGAACGTCAGAGCCAAGAACAAACAGAATAAACATGGGGCTTCATTTGGAAATAGCAACACAGACTCTGGAAACATCACGTGTTCAGAACATAATGTATCAGAACACAGAACACAGCTCATTCAGAGAAACAGAAGAGGTTCTAGTAGAGATCCACCTCAGGCACTGTTTTACTAAAAGCTAACTATAGTTCACCTGAGCAAATCCCAAGAAGAACAGCTGGTCATTGGTCAGGTTGACAGCAGGAAGCGTCTTCTCCTCCCCGTTCCTCTGGACCCACGTTCGATAGGCCTGAAGGACCAAAAGTGATGTAATGGAGGTTCAGGTGGTACAGGACAGTCAAGTTCAGTTCATCGTGATGTGATACGTTCATACTAACATGGTACGCCGCCTTCAGTCCTCCGTTGTCAGCGATGTTTTCCCCAAGCGTCTGTTTTCCATTGATGTGTTCTCCGTTGATCGTGTAGCCACTATATTGATCCACCATGCACTCTGTCCTCTTTCGAAAGGCCTCCACCGACGAGTTCTGCCACCACGGCCTTAAGTTGCCCTCTTTATCGTACTCCCGACCTGAAGACAGAGGGAGGTAGGACACCATGCGGTTTCTTTCATCTAATGATTCCGATCTTCTACATGCTGCTCACATCAGTATCTAAACATCATTACAATAAGAGGTAATAACCCTAACCCTCCAGCCCCTCCAACTCAAACACTGTTGAGTAAGTGAAGAGTGGTTTAACTGGAAGTCTACAGTTGATTAACAACCGTCAATCCTTTTCTAATTTAAGTACCATCTTAAATCATCCCAAAAAGACGTTTCGGTGCTGTAAAGGTCAAACTGAACATCCTGAAAGGTCATAAACTGTCTTATCAGAAGCTGATGCTGCAGGAGTATTGATCATGACCGATTCAGACTCACCCTGATCATCGAAGGCATGAGTGAGCTCATGACCCATCACCACTCCAATTCCACCAAAGTTCAAAGCCCTGGAAACATGCAAACACATCGTAGATGGAAGTTAAAGATGTGTCTTTTACAAATTCTAATAAAATCTCATTCTTTTGATTATTATATATTATAATTATTATAATTCTTTTGTAGAATCTGGAGGACAACTGGGAGTGGGATCAGCTACTTTAATCACAAACTAGTTTGTTAAGAGAAGCAGTGGAGTCAAATACACGTCATTTAACACTTAAAGGTGTAATAAACAGCCGACAGACACACAGACAGGTAGATGAAGAGGTGAACAGACTTGGGGTGGTCGTGGGCGTAGAAGGGAGCTTGTAAGATCCCAGCAGGGAAGACGATGCCGTTCTTAGTGGGCATGTAGTAGGCATTAACTGTAGGAGGAGTCATACTCCACCTGGAGGAGGAGAGGTAACAAGGAGAACAGGGGAGGAAAGCAAACAAGGAGATAAGAGGAAGAGTTAAAACGTTTGTCCATCAAAAGCACAGGAGTTGTATTCAAAAGAATCCAGAACATAGCGTGAAAAGGTCTGAATCTATCTATCAATAAATAAATATATAAAAAATAGGGGAACCGAACACCTGACTGGCTGTAAAAGTTTGAGACGAGCTCTCACATGGAGGAGCCATTCTGATAAATACTGACAGCAGAAAAGAGAAAAGGTTTTCAACTCGAGAAACTTTTAGCTTCAGGCTGTTTTGTGAATACAACTCCTGACCAGCTGTGTTCCCCTGTGGTCCCTGTGGTGTGTGGTACTGGTCTGCGTCAGCCTTACTGGTCTTTGTTGGGAGTCTTTCTCAGCTGGTCGGCCATCACTCGGGCTGAGAAGTTGTAGAAGTTCAACATGTTCTGGAAGAAGCTGTCGTCTGACACTTCGTACTGAAACGACACACAGCACTTATCATGCATGTGTATCAAGGTGTTTGACAGCAGGGGGCAGCAGAGCTCCACCTGCAGCCTGAACCCAAGTCAACACAGACTGTCTGAACCTGTAGGAGTCACTCACCCCATCATAAACGTCATCCAGCTCTTTGGGGTCCAGGATGAATTCTGGGAATCCGATCATATCATATATTGCATCTGCCTGATGAGGGACCGATAGAAGCCGTTAGACCAGTCAGCACCTTGAACCTCACCTGCCGCTCTACCTGTCCATCTGTGTGCGCACCTTGTCTTTCGCAGCTCGCCTTGTCTGGTCGTCCATCCAGCTGAGTCGGTCCAGAGCTTCTTTAAACGCTGAACGGATCTCGTTGATCATCTCCTCGGCCTTATACAGAGAGATCAGACACATCAGATCCAGAACCAGAACCACCCGTCTGCTATTTGAAGCATTACGACCGTCTTCGTGCACTGACTCACAATCTCTTTGCTGTGTTTATCGAAGGTCGCCTTAACGAAGAGCGCTCCAAGAGCGAAGCCCAGAGTGTCGTCAGTGTTCCCAATACAGGTCTGCCAGCGTGGGGTACAGGACTGCAATGAAACAACCAGTTAGAACCAGACTAGAAGAAACCTTTAGCACCAGTCCTACCTCGAAGTCCCAACAACTAGTTAAAACTAGTTAGCTTAGCATCAGCAGCTTCCTGGGGTTTCAACCAATCAGACCCAAAACGATTTCACTAATAAGATTCTAGTAAAGACTGGTTATTTACCACTACCAACTGGTTATTTCTAGTTAGAACCAGACCCAGCCCATTAGAACCAGTAAGATGCAGCTAGATAGACCCGGCCAAGTGCAATAGTGGCAGATAGAACCAGAGTCCAAAACCAATAAGTGCAAGCTGGAACAAGTGAACAGAAAAGAACCAACTAGAAACTTTTAAGAACACTTAGAACCAGCCCAAAGTTAAAGACACGTGTAGACCAGGTCAGAACCAGTTAAATAATAAAATGTGTTTAGTTTGTTACCAACCACAGTACCAGAAGTGTCCAAATCATTTTACCTGCTGTAGTAAAAGAAATCAGAGCAGGAGTGAGAACAGCAGCAGTATTTGTAATAACTGTAGTAACAGCAGTAGCTACAGTACGAGACAGCAGTATTAAGTAGTATCAGTGGGGTTAGTACCTTCTTGGTTCCGTAGAGACTCTCCAGCAGTTTGTCCTGAGCGTTCTCGAAGCGCTGATCCAGACTAGCCACGCTCTTCTGAACCAACGTCCACATCATGTAGTTGTTCAACAGACTGAATACAGAGAGCAGAACGGTTGTTAGCGCAAATCAGCCGAGGCTGATGGGAAAGAAAGTAGGGCTGGGGGGGCAGGCCATGAAAAGTCAGGACGTTAATGCAGTTTATCCTGAGAGGAACACGACCACCCAACAGCTACTGGATGGACCGAGTCTCTGCAGCCAGCCGGAAAAGCTTTCTGAACCAAGTCCTTATGAGACTTCAGGCTGGACCTACAGGACCTAAAATACAGTGTTGCTAGTGAGAAGCAACTAGTGAAAAGCAACTAGTGTGAAACAACTAGTGTGAAGCAACTAGTGTGAAACAACTAGTGTGAAGCAACTAGTGTGAAACAACTAGTGTGAAGCAACTAGTGTGAAACAACTAGTGTGAAGCAACTAGTGTGAAACAACTAGGGAAAAGCAACTCGTGTGAAGCAACTCGTGTGAAGCAACTCGTGTGAAGCAACTCGTGTGAAGCAACTCGTGTGAAGCAACTCGTGTGAAGCAACTAGTGTGAAACAACTCGTGTGAAGCAACTCGTGTGAAGCAACTAGTGTGAAACAACTCGTGTGAAGCAACTAGTGTGAAACACCTCGTGTGAAGCAACTAGTGTGAAACAACTCGTGTGAAGCAACTAGTGTGAAACAGCTAGTGTGAAGCAACTAGTGTGAAACAACTAGGGAAAAGCAACTCGTGTGAAACAACTAGTGAGACGTTGGACTTTACACACTGGGTCTCACTGATCAGTAAACTAAAACCTTTGGCTTGATGACTTCAACATGTCTTTCTGTTGATAAATCCTCGTCCTCAGAGCTGAAACACTTGTTATAGTTGCTTTCGTCTCCGTCTTTATTGCAACGACTGTCCACAACAACAACGTCGGTACAAACCTCTGTGGCCACATGGACGCAGCAACACCCTTAATTATTAATTCATTATTGCTACTGGATGTCACCTGGATCCAGGTCAAGACTATCACTTGTGTGTTCTGGTTTTCTAGCAACACTACGTGTGCTTCTCTCTTCCGTCCTGGTTTGGACCAGGTGCTGGACTCTATACGATATCAGGCCCTACGTATAAACCTCGACTTGTTCCTGACCTGCGGTCCGTCTTGTTGATGAGGTCAGACACCTGCTGCAGGTACTCTCTGGCATACAGGACGACAGGCTCAGTGTCGTTCAGGTCTAAAGGAGACAGAGAGGATGACAGGTAGTCCAACCAGTCCACTGCCGGAGCCAGTAGCTAAAAGAGAGAAACAAGACTGATGAACAGATCAGAGGCTTCAGGGTTCATCAACAACTCTTTGATATTTCCAAGTCGTCAGTTTGGTGAAATCTGACAATTCACAGAGATCAGACCGTTTGGAGCCGAGTCCGTCTCTCAGCAGCAGTCCTCAGACTGCACCACCCTAGGGGGACATGCCGAGACGAAAAACTAATCCCTGCTGTCTGCTTCAGCTTCAAAACAAAACACTCCACAGGTCACGTGAGCCATGTGTTGAACACATGCACAATACAGGTATCGAGTTTATTATTTAGGAAAAGCAGCCTGCGGGACCCCCCCCGTCTTCCCCGGACGGACTGATCCACCCTCGCTGTGAGGAGACATTCTGCAGATCTTTCCTTCCTGCACCATCAGACTCTCCAACGAACACCAACACATCCATCTGCTGCGATCACGTGCAGTCCTGTATCTTAAGGTGAATCACCACCAGTGCTATAGTGCAGTCACTTTACCTGCTGTTTATCCATCGATGGCCACGTACTGTACACACTTCTAGTTCTTGCAGCATCCTAGTTTTATTCCACTTAGTATTTTTTATTTTATCTAATGTCTTTGCTAATTTTGGCCCTCTGCTGTGTACGTCCCCATTGTGGGACAAAAAGGTTTTCTTATCTTAGCTTAACATGTTTCTCAGTAGACAGCAGTGGCTCCATCTCAAATACTGGTCTGTGTGAATCTCTGGACTGTGGGTTGGACACAGTAATAATGACTGATGTGACCTAGAATTTCCATTTTTCTTTCATTTTATAGAGGAGCTGGATGTTCTATAAATCAAGACTCTGTATTCCTATATGGAGAATATTCCTATTCTGAATCTACAGATTGTTCCTTTGAGCAGTTACTATATAGGCACGTTTGAGTCGTGATCTTTGTAAAGTCTGTTGAAACATGAGCACTGCCACTAGATAAATCATCTTTCAGAGGTTTAATAATGATAACTGACAGGAATGTGTAATAAATCAGTGGTATGGGTGTGTTAACCGCTGCTCTAGTGCAGTGGGAGAGCATCGGTAAAGCTGCTGTTTGTTCTCTACATCCATCCATCATATGCAAATGCACATTAAAGGGGGTTTCTACATCCATTCCTGATCTGGACTCCACACGCAACCTAAACATCCTTCACTGTTAAATGTAAAACTCAGGAAGGTCGAGGTTCTTCAGCACCAACACGAACAAATCAGTCATGTTTATATAATAACCTGTTATCTAACCGTCTCCGTCTCTCTGTGATGCAGCCTCATAGCAACAGCTCATGGCAACAGTTGCCATAGTGACCCTATAAGCATCAGCAACCCTGAAGAACAGAGAGCTGCATCAGAGAGAGAAAAAAAACACTTATCTTAAAACCATCAATGATCTTTAAAGAAACTAAACTGAGAGTGAATCCAAGTGTTCATGTCATCAGCACAGTCTCTGAAAACATCCGTTGATAGTGTAGGACACCGTTTATTTGATGATGAACTAGGTTTTACTAAACACTGCTCAGTCAGAGCTGTGGAGACTCCAACTTTCTCTGTGACCCGTCAGTTTATATGTTAATATGAACATACTGTCCAGCCCTGCCGTCGCCATTAACCTGATTTCTGCGGACTTCATGGTAAATTCTTCCTCGTAACCAGATAAACCACTTTATAACGTACAGTCTGTCATGTTCTGAGTGAATTCCATGCCATCATTAACAGGAAACCCCACACTGCCTTTGCCAAACTTAAACCACCTGAACATACTTCCAGTGTGATGGGTACCTCACCTGTAGCTCAGCGATGGTGACCTTGTGGTAGATCTTCTCCTCGTCTCGCCGTTGGTCCTGTGGAACAGTGATGTTAGCGAGCGCAGTCTCAAAGTCCAGAATCTGCTGCATCTGAAGCTGTGTGGAGCTCCTCTCTCCTCCGAGCAGCATCCCCAGCTCCACCATGTAATCCAGGTATGCCACCAGCACCTGGGACCAGGAGAAACACACCAGTAAAACCAGTTCAACTCTGGTGGGCTCAGATAAGACTCTGTGTCAGTTCTTGAGAAAACAGAGTCTCAAATCATGTGAATAAACTTTACAAAACCCGACTTGAAGAATTCTGACCTTCTCATTGGCGGTCTTGTTGAGGTAATAGTCTCTAGACGGCAAGAAGAGCCCTGATTGGTCCACCTGCAGCAGAGGACACAGGTGAGTCAAACCTGTGTAGTGATGTCACAAGATGCTGCTTTGTACCCGTCACGCTCCTGGAGCTTTCTGACCCAAACCCACATCAAAGTGAAACCAGTGTTGAACTAGCACATTTAGGATGGTACATAACCTGTAGGGACGCACCATGGTCCAGTCATGAAACATGTTAACTTCCTGTTAGAGCAGAGGTCAGTTACACCCCTCACCCTAGAGAACCGCGTGACTGTGGGTCAGATTTAAGCCCGGTTGAAGTAGGGAGGTCAATTTGTAGCTGAAAGCAAACGTGTCTCACTCAGAGTAAATTTGGATGCGACAAGAGCAACACTGGCAGAAACACGGACACGATCGTATCTTAAAAACAAACTGTTGGTTCAAATATTTTCCTCATCTTTCCATTTTTAAATGGCCTCCAACCCCCCCTGTGGGCTGGGACCCTTGTTTACCTGGATGACGTTGCTGTTTGAGTTTTTTGGGTCAGCACTGACGCCGACGCTGAAGAAAGGCTGAGCTCTGTATGGACCAGAAACCACTTTCAGAACCTCCATGAAGTTTTCCTTCTCCCAGGGACCCGTCATGTTCCACCCTCCGATCTACAGATGGAGTTAACATGTTAATTCCTGAACAAACACACGGATGATGGAACTGGATTCATTGACTAGAAAGAGCTGTCAAGTTCAGATCATTTGTTTGTTCTCCAATTTTTCTTAAACCCGACGTCTCTGTATGGGAGTAGAAACTGGCTCATGTGTGATGTTCTGCAGCTCAACGTGAAGCATTCAAACTCTGAAAACTGCAGAGTGATTTGTCTGATGTAAGAGCGTAAAGCACCCGTCACCTGGTCCTGGTCCTGGTGTTTCCTTCTCACTGAGGAACTCCTCATCCATCATCTGTACCTCACCTCCCTCACGTTTCAGTATTTACCATCACTGCTCTATTCTGACTTCTTCTACTCTGCTGCTGTGGCACCTGAATCTTTTTCCTGCACTTATTGAAAATGATAAAAGCAGTAGAGTACTGATATGGTGTGGTACTAGTACTTAGAACTTGAATACTTTTCCACCATTTAATCTGAAGTCAGTGCCTTAGTCTTAGCCGCCCTGAAGTCTGACAAACACAGAACATAAAGAGTCCTTGTTGTAGGGAACTAAACCATGTGACTCCATTGTACCTGAATGATGGTGTTGCCATGGCGACTCTGTATGAATGGTTACCTTGGTGATAAGGTCCATGAGAGGCTGAGCTCCCAGCTCTTCAATCTTCTGCGTGTTGAGACAGGACAGGTAGTAGGACTGAGTCTTCCTCTCCGCCTCGCTGCTGCCGTTGAACGTCCCGTTCTCTAACAGAACAACACAGTCGGGGGTTCAGGTTCCTTCTTGCTGCACAGCTGGAGCACAGACTTGACGTCCGCTCCAGCGGTCAGCGTGTCAAAGTTCTCCTAACAGTTCAATTAAGTGATTTTTAATTATTAATGTTACAAGACAGAAATTAGCACGTTTCAAATGAAGTCTTCACTGGGGGCTGAGAGGAACCAAAGAGCTGCAGGTGACACCACAGAAACACAGTGGAACACATCTGAAAGGAGTCAGTGTGTGGACAGAAGGGAACAAACTGAATGGAAGTGTGCTCCATGAGACCACTTTACAAACTACAGAGGAACAGTCTCGGTGCTGAGCTCATCAATTGGAGACACAATATGGACATCAGGGACGTTCCCAAAGCTTTTTAAAGTTCCACGTTTTAGTTTAAGATGATGGTTGAACGGTGACCTTTAACTTTGAACTAAATCTTTATCCGCATTCTGTTTGATCTTTAATGTCGCGTGTCTGAGTTCGGTTCATGATAAGATTCATTCCTATGATGTTTTGTATCAGTTCTTTCAATTCAAACATGGACTTTTAAAAGGATTTTAAAAAAGGTAGAAAATAGGAAAGTGAGTGTGTGTGAAATCTGCTGATTGTTCTCCACATCCTCTTCAGCAGCTAGTCCCTGCTGAGCCGTTTCCATACAGTGGAATCAAATGGCTCATCCCGAATGTCCAGACATTTCTAATTTTCTCCTTCTCATCTGCAGTGGAGGACGTTCTGTGTGACTGCGTCTTCACCTTTGTTACTGGACTGACATATTGAAATGTTTCAGTTCGTTTGGACAATCTCCATCTGTCCATCTTACCCAGCAGGTGTTTGAGCAGCGCCTGGTTCTGCTCCCAGATGCTGTTGAAGGTGGACCAGCGCGACCGTCCATCAGGCAGCGGGTTTTTCCTGATCCAGCCTCCGCAGGCGAACTGGTAGAAGTCCTGGCACGGGTCTGCGCTGCGGTCCATGGCCTCCACCATCTGACTGGCCACCGTCACACATGCCTCTGACAAGCAAAGGCCACGTCCACTGTCTGCACAGCATCATGGGAAAAAAAATACATAAGTAGAAAATGTGGAGGGCAGAAAAAGAAAAAGGAGAGAAAGAGGCAAAGTAGTGAAGGACATAGGAAATGACAGAAGGAGGCAATAATGGATGGGTGTGGGCGGGAAAGGAAAGGAAATAAAAGAAATAGGGAGCAAAGGAAGGAAGGGATGGGCGGAGACAAGAAGTGGTAGAGAAGGGTGGGTATGGTAAAGAAAAGGAAAGGGAAGGGAAGGCTGGGACTAAGAAGTAGATAGGAAAGGAGGAGGCAGAGAAGGAAGCAGCAAGAGAGGTGAACAAGGTCAAACTAGGGAAGGGAAGGAGGCCATTAGGAGGGGGAGGGGGCATTAGAAGACAGATAATAAAATAAATAAATAAATAAATAAATAAATAAATAAATAAAAGAGGAGAAGAGGTAGAGAAGGTTTAAAGCATGTGTGTCAAACTCAAGGCCCGCGGACCTCATCCTGCCCGGCGAACAATTATATCCTAGAGAGATCATTTCTCTTTTTTTTTTTTTTAAAGCCCTGTGATATAAACACACAAACTACAAATCCCATAATGCAGCTGCCTTAACGAAAGATAGGCTACCTGCGATCAGATACATCAGATCAATCGACAGATGTCTGTTGATGTATACAAACTTCATTTCCAGCTCCTAACAACAACCTAGAGAAAAGCTGGTTCTGAAAACAGAACCTTTTAAATCAAGAGGCTGAGGATGTGGATAAGTTCATTTATTTGGGAATAATATTGTAAAATAATATTATATCCTGTCCGTTTCGAGTCATCTATGTTCAAAAACGTCTGTACGCTAAAAGTTTATCCTTGAGTTTGACACCTCTGGTTTAAAAGGAAGGTAGGCGTGCTGTGTAGACACCTGAGCTGAATCCTAGTCCCAGGACCAGCAGACAGGCCAGCAGAGCCAGCAGAGCAGCCAGCAGCAGGACTGACAGAAGGACCTCCAGCTGAGTCCTCCTGCCCAGGATGTCCACACCTCCCTTCCTGAAACCCACCTGGAACAGAGACTGAATAGAGTCACACAAGAAACCTGCATCCATCTTCAGGCCCCGTCTTAGTGCCAACATCCCATAATGCATAATTAAAATCCATTCCCCTGTTATGTTTTCCTGGTTGTCCACTTTAAGAACCAGTCTGGGACCTGTCATTGTTTCCCATCACCGCTCTGTACGTCTCAAACTCACGTGAATCTTTTCTCCACATTAAGTTTTTTTTCCCCCCCTTTATTCCTGTTTGTGTGCATGTTGCGTTCACTGACCTCCACTCTGTCAGGAGACGAGGCTGCCTCAGCGGGAGCGTCCGACACTTCCTCCTCCTCTAACGTAGCTCGCTTATAGCTGGACATCTGTAGAGACAGACAGTGGTGTCTTCACTAACACAGACAAATGGGCAAAACAGTCGGAGTTAATCTAAGGAGCAGCGTGGAAACAGAAAACAGAGCTTTTCAAAACCCGCTCATATGATCATCAACTCTTGTAAAAACAAGTTAAGTCAGGCTCCCGCCCAGCGGAGGCTGGGATCATTTCCATGCTCCTGGCACCAGCAGAACCTGGTACAGATGATGGATGATTGGATGGACTAGTGCAGAGAACCAGTTACAGTACTGTTATTGAAGAACATGAAGAGGTTTTTCTCCAGCTGTACTAGCATCTTCATCCTACTACCAGATGAGCTCACCTTTCTTCCAGCGCCACCAGCTGGTCAATGTTTGAGGTTCAGACTGAAATTTCTCTGCACGTATAGGACAAGCGCAGACACAGCAGCAGGTGCAGGAGGAGGCCGATTTATTAACAGAGCAGACAACAACAGACTTACTAAAGGTCAAACTACCAAAATCCAGGAGGCACCAGGCCGCCAGACCAGACCAGACCAGACAGCAGCAAAGGAAACAGGCTGAGACAGAAACTTTACCAAGCAGGAGGTGGACAGGTAATCAGGCTTCTGACATCCAGGGTCCTGCAACAGGGCCAAATGTTTACAGGTGAGGTGATGAGGGGAGTGAAAACAGGTGTGTGTGGCTGAGGGAGGGAGGATCAGGAGATTGGGAGACCAGCTGCAGGTGTACAAGTGAGAGGAGGAGCAGGACACAAAGGGAGGGGCCAGGTAAGACAGGACTGAGAACTTCAAGCAAAAGTAAAAATGTTTTGATGTGACCAGCAGCAAACTCGGCTCTTCGTGATCATTCCTTTGAAAACATTAAAACAAATGAGCTGAGTGAGTCAAAACACACATACAGAATGTCAGAGTCCTAGTATTTCACTTTTCCAATGTGTACTTGAAGTAATCCTGCACATTTTACACACCAACTTGTGTAGATGGTCTAAACTGTTCTACCTCATCAGTACATGAAGAAGCTGACACTGCTTCTTCTACCATGCAAACCTGAGTACTTTTGAGAGATCTGATCCAGAAGGCAGATCAGGGACCAGTCCTTCCAGTCTGACACCAACTCATCTTCCCACAATCTAAACACGATGCTGTTACTGTGAAAACAGAGAAGCAGTCACTAGTTCCTGTTCCCCCCCCCCCCGTTGGCCATTTACTCAGGAATTTCTTGTGCTTGTTCTAAAACTCTGGATTTTGTGGTTTCAATAATAAAAAGCTGGACATTCACTTGATAGAGACAACAGCAAAACTATAAAATATAACGTCTGTGCTCAGATCTGACAGTTTAACATCTGATCTCTGTGATTTGTTCAATGTGTCGTCTCAAAGACAGAAAATCAGCTTCAGTTAGTTTCATTTACTGCACTGAACTTAGTTTAGTACGATAAGAACACAGACTGATCAGTTAATAGCTTTATTTGGTATACATCACAGTCCTCTGCATTATTGGGCTGCACTACATTTAGAACTTAAATCTAATTTATTCTATCAGTGCGAGTTCCCGATGAACAGGCAGGTTTGAGCCCAACTAGAAGAAAGTGCAGCAGCAGAGAGAAGCTCTGAGGCCATAAAGTGAAGTGAGAGCAGAGCGAAGGCTCAGCATGAGGAGATATTTAACTGTGATCAAATAAATCTCCACTTCCTCTGTTTACAATCAGCTCCCCCTGCTCTCTCTCCATAGTTCTGCCTTTGTCTGTCTCTCTGTCCCCTCCCCAGCCCCCCACTCCCTCAGGCAGAAATATAAACAGTACAGCACTCCACCCTGCAGAGAGAAACACTGGAGATCCTGGATCAGTCACAGGAACGACTTCTATAAACTCAACCAGCTGCAGAGTTCACGTTGTTTCACCACAACACCACCAAGTGCACTGCGCTTGGTTACTATAGAGACCACTGCAGTGCAGACATTAATGCAGTTGCAACTGTTAGCATGTAGCACATTAGCTAAGATGGGGATGTCTGCTGGTCCAAACAACCAACCTAGTCCATACTCAGACCTTTGGACTCCCACAGGAAATTATGATGGTTTCCTGGTCCCCATGACTGTGGTGACCTTTCATCTATATTATACAGACGCCCCTGTCAACATGTCCAGTCCACAGGACAAAATCTTTCTGGACTTCGGAGGCTTAATAGCTGTTCCTGGTTTTTACCTCTTAGTTCTAATTCTCCAGCATGAACTGGTTTGTGTCAACAGTTTGGGGAGAACCAGCTGATTGAAGTCCCAACATCCACAAGCAAATTTAAAGCACTCACAAGGACGAGTCAAATAGTCACAAGGACGAGTCAAATAGTCACAAGCATGAGTCAAATAGTCACAAGCATGAGTCAAATAGTCACAAGGACGAGTCAAATAGTCACAAGGACAAGTCAAATAGTCACAAGGACGAGTCAAATAGTCACAAGGACGAGTCAAATAGTCACAAGGACGAGTCAAATAGTCACAAGCATGAGTCAAATAGTCACAAGCATAAGTCAAATAGTCACAAGCATGAGTCAAATAGTCACAAGCATGAGTCAAATAGTCACAAGGACGAGTCAAATAGTCACAAGCATGAGTCAAATAGTCACACGCATGAGTCAAATAGTCACAAGGACGAGTCAAATAGTCACAAGCATGAGTCAAATAGTCACAAGGACGAGTCAAATAGTCACAAGGACGAGTCAAATAGTCACAAGGACGAGTCAAATAGTCACAAGCACGAGTCAAATAGTCACAAGCATGAGTCAAATAGTCACAAGCATGAGTCAAATAGTCACAAGGACGAGTCAAATAGTCACAAGGACGAGTCAAATAGTCACAAGGACGAGTCAAATAGTCACAAGGATGAGTCAAATAGTCACAAGCATGAGTCAAATAGTCACAAGGACGAGTCAAATAGTCACAAGCATGAGTCAAATAGTCACAAGGACGAGTCAAATAGTCACAAGGACGAGTCAAATAGTCACAAGGACGAGTCAAATAGTCACAAGCATGAGTCAAATAGTCACAAGCATGAGTCAAATAGTCACAAGGAGGAGTCAAATAGTCACAAGCAGGAGTCCCAGTCAAAACAAACAGAGTCTGAATGAAGAAAAAAAAGCTACAAGTCAAAACGCACACACTAAAATTGAGTTGGGGACAACGTGAAGTCGAACCCACTAGAGTCTCAACACAGGACTCAAGCTTATACTGTACTGTACTGTACAGTGCTGTCCACAAAACCAGCTCCACCAAGAACTGTTTTGGTCTGTTTGGTGTGGAACAGGTTAACCGGCCTGCACAGTGCTCTGACCACAAACCTATTCAGAGCGAATCACCCAACATCAGTGTTGAGCCAGGTGGACTCTGACTGGCCAAATCTCCTGGTCTGTCTCAGTGAGTCCTGGTGTGGAGGGGTGGGACGTGTCTCTGCAGACTCTCAGTGTCCTGCTGCTGTCTGGTGTCCTGCAGGAAACTGAAGGTTCCCAACTGTTTCCTTCCTCAACACCCTCACTGAAACCTGTCTGTCTGACTGTCTCTGTCTCACCCGGCTCTGTAATTGATGACGCAAACAGAGGGGGAGAGAGGGGGGAGTTGCTAGGAGACAGGAGTGTGTGTTATATCTCTATGTGGAGGCTGATGTCATCCTGTGTGTGTGTAATTAGATAATGTGCGTGAATCATCTCCATTCAGCTCTAATAGAGTTCACTGCAGCTTATATAACATCTGTGAGATCTGCTCTTTGTCCCCTCACAGCCTCCGTACTCAACTCTGCGCTCAGACACCAACGTTCAGTAAATCACCTCGGTTTCTGCAGAATGACAGGACAAGATGGATACCGAGCTCATCCCTGGGCTTTGGCCTCGTTTAACATAAAAACTACAACATACACCTTCGTACACAAACTGCTGCTACGCTCAGATTTCAAGTGAGCAAGAACTCGATCAGTACATTTTCTACTAACAGTCACAAAATCCTGACAGCAACTGTAAAAAGGTAACACTGATGTACCATGTACAGAAACCAGGTGGTCTGAAAAACGAAATACGTGCTCAGATACCCAGAAGAGCAGGATGTGGATGGAACACGGGAGATGTGTGGATACTATGGCTGGATGTCGGCACTGATTTGATTTTATTCAAATTAAATCCACAACATCCAGAATCAAATCAGTACAGTATCTTTGTACAGTTTATTTGAGGAGCTGGGAGTGATGCACTTTGTTCTTTTATGATTCTCCCACGTGTTTGTGCGACTGACAACAGAAGAAAACTGGACAGAATCGATTCATTTCGATTTGTTTTTCTTGCTGATTCAGTTACATCAGATAAATACAAATGCTGCTTAAAGTGCTTCTCTGAATTTATCCAACACTGTTCTTTCTTCGTTTCAAACTTCCATTTCTCTCTTCTGAAACTGTGAATGAAGAATTATTGTCCTTGGCCAACGCAGAACAAGTCAAATGTGTCATTTGACAGATGCTTTTATATAAATCTAAAATCTAAATATCTCTACTCTATAGTTTTAGGCCGAACACCTTCGGTCGCGTCATCATTCAGTTCCTAGTTCATCGTCACTGTTTGTGTTGACATCGGCCGGATAGCTGCAGACAGCTGTTAGCTGGCATTAGCTCGGCAGCAGGGACACTGAATAAAACGGAATGATTAGAATAATTCGATTACTACAAAGTCAACATTTAACACGTTGTGCAAACTGCTTTAACATTCAGCACAGATGTAAAATCAACAGGAGATTTTGTTTTAATCCAGTCGTAATGTAAGCTCAGAAAAATAAGCACAAACAAGAACACAAATCATATGACTGTGTCTCTACACTGTGCTTAACGTGTCTCTGTATTTCAACCGTGTTTACTGCAGGACACATGGAAACAGTCATAGGACAACAGCTACACAACGGGTGAAAAAAAGAGTTTGACAGGGGACATCGGGACATCGGGACGTCACATTAACCCTAACAAAAGGGAAAACCCAGGCCAGAGGAGGGGGACGTCGTCATCGGAGCTCACTGAGCGAAGGCAGATAAACATCAAGTCATCTCACCTTAAAGTGCAGCAGCTGTTGAACGTTTATGACGTCAACCCGACAAACACTGAGAGACAAGCTGGACACAGCAGGACACTGTGTGCATCAATAAATCCAGATCAGTAAAGTCTGTGCAGCAGAGCAGAACCACATGACTACAACATAGTGTTGAACCGCACCGAGCAGGGTCCGAGCTGAGACTGAGATGAGCACACAAGTCCGAAAACTGGTGGGTGAGGTCAAACCTGATCAACCTGTGCATGCATTTGTTTGCTCAGCTGTATCAGCTGTGTTAGCGTTAGGAGATGTATTAGCGTTGTTAGCTAAATTAGCTGTGTCAGTCCTTTTCTACTGAAACCATGGAAACAGACAACAGCCACTGGATTCCTGCCAATGCTGCTACAAACGAATGGAACCGGGATTATTTTTAACCCTGTTCTGATGTGATAGGAAACAGGTTTTATATCATTTCACAGGGAACACATCTAATCTGGTTTGTGTTCAGTTCAATGGTTTTGCACTCACGGCTGTGATGGTCATACAACTACATCCACCTGGACACAAACAAGCAGAAGGTTTGTGGCTCAAGTGAATGTTAACGCAGCTTCAGACACGTGGGTATGAGTAAATGAAAATCCTACAGATGGTAACAAGTAAACATGGTGTTCCAGCAGCTCTGGCCTCATTCATCCGAACGGGACCAGTCTGTGGCTCCAGTGGGAGCCAACACACAGGGGTCCTGTCAAATCAGCTGTTACCAGAAAACAATGGGCAACATGCAAAAACCAGTCGTACGAAAGGGACCAAATAGATTCTGGAGAATTTGTTGTGTTCACCAACTTCTCATATTTTGAATTTCCTGCGATTTATGAAAAAAACCCATGAGCGCAGACTTTTACTAACAAAATGATGGGGTGAGGTTGTCAATATAATTTAAACGAACTCCATCTAAAAATCACCTTTCCTCCTGTTCAGAGCGCTGTGTGGAAGCATCTTCATGGGAACTTGACTGGATCGTAGGAAAAGCTGCACAACAACGGGAATGACCACAGCCGTGAGACTCAAACAAAGCTGATTCTAGATCTTTGCAGAGCTTCACGAGGACTGGAGGGAGTCTATAGGAAATCAACTGTTCATGTCATCTGCTGCTGCTGGTCCTCGTGTTTTATCAACACAGCGTCTGTCAGGACAGAATCAGCTCCAGCCATGAACTGGTTTGTAGAGCGTGATGTTACTGGGACTGAAACCATTACAGTGAACATCCATCTGGGAAATACATTTACTTTTAGTCTTTTATCCAAAGCGACTTAGAAGTGAGGTACAAGGTACAAAGACAGGGCAGGCGTGGGGGTTGCCTTGAGACTCAAACCCCGATCTCCCACTCAGCTATCCTGCCGATCAATCCTGTTCGATCCTGTTTCATTCATCTCTCTCTTTCTCTACCTCTCTATTTCCCTCTTCCTGTCTCTCTGTCGAGCTACACGTCATTCCACCCTCTGCCCTCTGGACCTGTCTGACTCGTCCTGATGCCCAACTTCTGGCTGGAGATCTCGTCGCCTGGATCCACCGTTTGCCCTATGGGATGCGTTTGGAGACTGGAGTTGGTCACGCACTCCTATGATGTCGGTCTTGGCCTCGGTGGACGTCGGAAGCTGTTTCTTGGAGGTCTCGACTCAACGCTCGATAGTCCAGGAATGGAACAAGTCTGCCTGCAATAACTAACTGGACTCCACATTAACTTAAAGACATTAACTGTTATACTGGACTGCTGCCTACACAGCATGTAATCACCCATATGAGGATGGGTTCCCTGTTGAGTCTGGTTCCTCTCAAGGTTTCTTCCTGTTGCCTTCTCAGGGAGTTTTTCCTTGCCACTGTCGCCCTCGGCTTGCTCATCAGGGACAATCTGATTATTATGATTCTTACACATTCACTGTTCATGTACTGTTCTTTGGTTGTGTAAAGCTGCTTTGTGACAATGTCAATTGTAAAAAGCGCTCTACAAATAAAATTGAATTGAATTGAATTGAATTAATCTTAGAAAATACTGAGGAACTGGAACAGGAACTTTCCCTGCAGCTTCTACATGTTAGATGATGAGTATGAATGAAAGCAGGAAACCTGAGCTCCATGCAGCTGTTATCTTTGTTAAATCACAGCTCAGGTCTTGTGTTCTCACCTTTGTGTTTTCTTCAAGCAGCTCTGTTACTAATGACACCAGCAGCACTGGAGCCTGTTCTTACTTCCCTGTATCTATGACACTGTGCGTTCAGACATTAGTGGACTGTGAGAGTCCAGCACAGCACCACTGTACATGTGGACCTGACAGGATTTGTCAAAATGGGGGTGGGGTGGGACAGAGAGACAAAAGAAAATGTTGTATTATTGAACTTTTTAAATAGTTTTCTCAGTGATTTAGCAGCAGAGATGTTGCTGAGTGGTTTTCAGTTCCCCCTTCGAACAGAAGGACTGGGAAGACAGGAAGTCACTGAGGTGCAGACAGGAAACACTCGACCCAACCCAACACACACACACACACACACACACACACACACAGTCTGGGAGCGTTCACACAAAGAACTGAACCCGTGTGGCTCTGCTGGACTCTCGGATCCTGTATAGTCACATTTCAGAAGAATGGTCAGCCGTGTTCAGACAGACACCCAGTGTTTACCCCTTAACTTCACGTTGTATCACGAGGACGCTCCAGTGTCTTGTTAGCATGACGTCGCTAACCCACATGTTGGTTTTTAATTTAGGTACCAGCAGAACTTTTATTAATTATTCTGACAACAACAGTGAGTGAACGTCATTTTTCACTGTTCAGTCTCTGAAACAACAAAAAGTCAGATTAGTGACGGTCTTTTGAAAAATGTCCCATTAATCACGAGGACATGCGTCTTATTTATTTATGTCATATTTAAGTATGCTGCACCAACAGTGAGATGCTTTCAATCTCATTGTACATGTATATAATGCATATTGTATATGTGAACAGTGACAATAAAAGGCATTCATTCATTCATTCATTCATTCATTCTTCCAGAGCAGCAACAAGGCAGCTCGTGAACGATTTAAGGAAAACCAGCTCCTGGATGATGGTTCCCATCGACCTTCCTTCTACACCGTCTGATAACTAAAGGTAAATAAAGGGAGACGCAGGAGTCAAGGACTGATTCGATGCCGGGCATTCTGCCCTCTGAGCTCGTCTCCTCAGGCACTGTGCAGAAATGTGGATCTGCCTGTTGGCTTCAGTCACACCTGCCTGAACTCACCAAACCAGGCGTCAGACAGGTAACACGGGATTCAACGTGTCGGTGACGCCATCATCACTCTGTAGACGTTTCCTGCTGGGAACCATCCTAAACGACGGATCACCAGCGGATCAGAGACAGAATCATTTCATCAACCCACGCTCGGTTCTCCTTCTGTCCCACGGTCTGGGAGCTGTTATCAGACCCGACCTCTTACGTCTGAGGGCTGTTAAATACAGACATTAGAACTCAGATACTGACACTGGATGGTAAAGAAAGACTCCGAGTTCGTGTTCCAGCTCAGCTCAGTACACAGAGAACCTCTGTGGAGAACTTTGTACTAAAGGAACTAAATCTGAGTCCAATGAGAGAACGACAATAAGAAATGTAGGAAAGAAAAGATTAGAAGAAAGAAAAATAAAATCTCATCAGAAACAGAAACAGACCCTCAGATCTTCAGACCCTCCGATCCTTAAACCCTCAGGCCGCCAGATCCTCAGACCAGTAATAAACAGAAAGTGTGGAAACAGGAAGTTTGACGTGACACCGCAGGTTTCTGTGCGTCAGCTGAATCTGGATCCTGTGATGTTGCTGAGCCCAGACCCTGGTGTCCAGGTCCAGCCCGCAGTGAGTCTCATGCTGCTCTAGGACCTGATTCGCCACATAGTTAGTTTTCACCTGACGTCTCCTCTTCTTCTGTGGTACTGGTCTGGGTTTAAACCTGCACAGGAACGAATCACGCAGAATCTGCGTGTTCACTGATCTCAGAATCGATCAGTTCAGTGATTGATCCGTGACGTCAGCGCGCACACATACGCAGTTACATGCAGAAAGGTCACACCGGCCTGTCAATCAACACCACGGTGACTGACAGGTGATCAGTGTCAGCTGGTGGCAGAACCGAACAGACCCAGACCTGGACCCGGTGTACCGGGGCTGCAACGGACATGTTCTAATGCGTGCGTGATGCTATATGCTGGTGCGTGTGCGTGTGTGTGTACTCACGGTGTTCCGGAGGTCCTGCAGCGCTACGCTCATCCTGGAGCTCCGTCCCCGAAAACAGAACGCTACCGACGGCCGCTCCGCCGGCCCATCCTCCCCGGTCCGGCTGCCTCCTGTCTGTGTGTCCTCCTGTCTGTGTGTCCTCCTGTCTGTGTGTCCTCCTGTCTGTGTGTCCTCCTGTCTGTGTGTCCTCCTGTCTGTGTGTCCTCCTGTCTGTGTGTCCTCCTGTCTGTGTGTCCTCCTGTCTGTCTCTCTGAGTGTCTGTCCTTCTTCTCTCTTTGTCCGTGCAGCAGCAGCAGATTCTGTTTTCTCTCCCTGTCTCCTCAGACCCCGCCCAACATCCAACCAACCTCTTCCTCTCACAAACAAACACACCCCGAGACACAGAGAGGCTGACGTCATCAACGCGGCCTACGTCACCGCCTCCAGCTCCTCATCTATCATGGTACTAAAGGAGTAGAAGTACTAAAGTACCAGTACTGCAGTAGAACAACACTCAGTAGTAAATGAATATGAAGTATTTCATTATAATTAAACGTGAGAAGGAACCTTTTAAAATAGAATTAAACAAATAAACACAAACAAATGAAACGTGGTCCAATGTTTCAAGTGTGTTTTAGCAGCTAAAACTTATTCAGGCATGTTTTCCCAGTACAGACAGTATGTACCTGTGAAATGAGGAAACGTCCAGTAGCAGCACTTCAGAGCTCAGTACAGGTGTGAATCCAGGGACTCTCACCTGTGGTGTGGACGTTTCCTGCAGAGCATGATGGGATTTTTTACCTGTGGTTGAACCAGTTTATCAGGATCCAGTTTAATGTCACAGTCACAAGCACCAACTGGTTCTACTGGTTCTACTGAACAGATTCCACTTTTATTCCCAGTGAACAGGTGAAAACGCCGTCGTCACAGTGTTGCTGTTGTTTCAGTGAAATGTTCGCGCACAGCGCCACCTGCCGGTCACAAACACACATCAACACCTGGAGCTCAGGACCAGCTGATAAAAAACAACTGGACTGATGTTTAAAGACAAAAACAGAACTGGAAATATCTTTCTCATATTTGGATATTGTACCAATACATTTTGCACATTTTCATTTTAGTTTTCTTTTCATTTCCTGCATATTTAACTAATGTGTTCCTCATAATATTAAATTCACATTTTGCATATTTAACTAATGTGTTCCTCATAATATTAAATTCACATTTTGCATATTTAACTAATGTGTTCCTCATAATATTAAATTCACATTTTGCATATTTAACTAATGTGTTCCTCATAATATTAAATTCACGTTTTGCATATTTAACTAATGTGTTCCTCATAATATTAAATTCACGTTTTGCATATTTAACTAATGTGTTCCTCATAATATTAAATTCACATTTTGCATATTTAACTAATGTGTTCCTCATAATATTAAATTCACATTTTGCATATTTAACTAATGTGTTCCTCATAATATTAAATTCACATTTTGCATATTTAACTAATGTGTTCCTCATAATATTAAATTCACATTTTGCATATTTAACTAATGTGTTCCTCATAATCCTGTGTAGGTTTTTAGTACGTTTTGTATTTTACTGCCTATTTTCACAGGCACTGCAGTAGTCCAGGCAAATTAGCAGAGAGGTTGCAGACTGAGGGCCACAACTCCTTCACATGTGGCAGGATTTAACAAAGAGCACTGTCCTCCTACCTACACGAGGACCCTTTGGTCACCAGAGCCAGAGAGGTGTCACAGTATAGAGAGCAGTACAGCAGAGTCTGAAGTGGGAGGGAGTGAACAGGCAGAGGAGACGATGAGGAAACTGGAGCAGGACAATGACTATGTACAAACAGGGAACCTGAACCGGGGCCATGTAACTGCTCAGATCAGCTGGGCAGAACTGCTTGGGAGAGTCCAGGTAGAGGTGGTTCCCTGACCAGGTGCTGAAGACAATGACTGACGCCATCTGCTCAGGAATCCAGCAGAACCCTCAGAAAGGGTCGATATTTGTTTGACCCTCCTCAGGTGAAGCTCAGGGTCCAGACGCTTTAAAGCTCATCGTTATAAAGAGGTTTATTCTGAATGTTGATGGTTTGAATCCCTGTGTGACAATGATGTGTCCTGCTCCCTGAACCACTCTTTTACAGTTTGAACCTAATGAATCCTGTCATTGTCGTCTTTGAATATGTCCGAGACATCAGGGAAGAAAAAACCCATTGATTAATAACTTGGTCCTTCAGTATATTCAGGTAGTCAGCTGACCTCATTCTTTGAACACATAACGTTGCTGAACCTGGACCAGACCAGCTGCAGCAACCCCACATCATAGCACTGCCCCCACAGTCTTGTACAGTAGGCACTAGACATGATGGGTGCATCACTTCACCTCCTCTCTTCTTACCCTGATGCTCCATCACTCTGGAACAGGGTCAATCTGGACTCATCAGACCACATGACCTTCTTCCATTGGACAGTTCTTAACCCAGCTTTAGTAGTTTCATCATCTCCTCAGATGTTTTCTTTAATTCATTCAATAATTGGACCCTTCTGAAACAGATGAACATCTTTACCACAACCACTGGATGTGTCTTCAGACATGGTTGTTTAAGAAATGAGAAGCTGCTCACTGCAACAGTTTGGGTTCAATAACTAATCATCCATACAGTAATTATCCAGTGAGGCTCAGACCTATTTACTTAATTAAATCTAGGTGGTGACTGTTTTACAGTTAATTCCAGACTGTTGGTCAGTGTAACACTTGTCCAGCAGGGGGCAGAAAAAGCTCTACAGAACAAGAAGTACAGAAGTAAACATTCAAGTAAAAGTGCAAGTACCCACCCAACTACCACTTCAAATGATTTACTCAAGTTGAAGTACTAAGTACATGCTCTAAAATGTAGAAGTACAAGTGGTGCTAGAGACAGCTGGTGAAGGTGAAGCTGATTTTAACCCTTTAGCTGCTTCATCTGATCAAATGTGGTATACTATTCATTTAGTATACTGTATTTTAAGTACAGCAGTTTAGTAAATGTACTTTCTAGGACTGTGCAGAACCAGACCCAGAAAACCAGGACCAGGATCAAGTTTACTGAAGACAGAAATAGTTCAGTGTAATTTATTGTCGTCCTCCTCCTAATAATGTTTAATACACCCTGAAGGGCTTCTTTATGATGAAGATGAGGGTGATTCACTCCGGTTTATTGTTCATTAACAGGTCGACCAGTAAAAAGATGTATTCCCTTCTTTCCTCTCCTTGTCGTGTCTCTCCTCTGTCTTTCCGTCTCCTTCATTTTCTCTTTTTCTTTATTCCTGTGAAGAAAACACTGCAGGAGATGAAGCAGTGAAGGAGAGGACAGAAAGACGTGATGAGAAAAGGAAGAAGACAGATGAGTAAATCTGTCTTTATAGGAGTTGAACTCTTCAGCTTCACCTTGTCGTTCAGTCTCTTTCAGCATGAAGTAGAAAAACAGCAGCTGTGACTCTGAATGACAAGAGGAATTTTCTTTTCCTTCCTCTTGAGCAGCTCCTTATTGAGATGAGTTTTTATTCTCAGACACACGAAGACGATGTTTAAACACCTGCAGCTGAGAGACGTCAGGAAGCTGAACTATGTTCGACTCTTCACACCTGCTGCTGCTCACTCAGGTAGACGACCCACAGCGTGGCTCAGACGGGCCTCCAAAACCCCAAACCAGCCACTGTCACCCTCTGCATCTTAGGCCATCAAATCACTCAGAGGACTTCAGTGAAGGACTGAAGTCAGGATGGGAGAGTCACAGACCGTCTTCTGCTGCAGGATAAAAACAATCTTTTTATTTGATGTCTCATCAACCACAGCTGGCACCAGCTCTATGCTGCAGTCATAGTTTAACACATCTCTCTGCAGCTCTGAGCACGGTTTTAGAACAGCTGCAGTGTTGGACGTCTCAGTTCTTGTTCTGATGCTATCTGGATAGACAGCTAGCTTTCACTGGTGGCTCTTCTGTAGCAACATTAGCTTGGTACTAACTCACCATTCATTACCTTATATTACTGCCGTGTTTTAGCAGTCTTGTGTTATAAATAGAAATCACACCACAGAGGAGCTAATTTCAAAGCTAATGTTTTTATTTTCTAACCTTATCCACTAACTGCTTCTCCAGCTGCTGTCCTGCAAACCTCTGCAGCCTGCAGATCCCTGTAATTCCCCGCTCTGTGTAATCTTCATGCATTTTTGGAAAATCCCAATTCTGGCTTTAAACCCAATCCCAAGGAACCCCTTTCCCACTTCATTAGCCCTTACCCACGGTTCAGAATGTCTGTGTTCAAAGTTGGGGTTTTCCAATTCTCTATGTTACGTACTGCACTGATCCTTCTCTTGTTTCAGGCCAGTCCCACCCAAAGCAAAGACACTGCCACCACCATGCTTCACCATGTGATCTGCAACATGGACTACAAACCCATGACTGGAAAAACACGAAATTTCCAGCAACAAATCATCACGTCTTCTTCTTAAACCACGGATCATACACTGCAATCTTTGCGAAGTTTGTCCCATTTCACAGGGGAATATTTTCCCACTACAGCTTGTTACCTCAAGAAGCTGCTTGAAAACCAAGGGCAGAGGTAAGAAATAAGAAATGTCCTGTTTCCTGCAGTAGAAGAGCAACAGTGTGTGAACTGTCCAGTTTTTCTTCAGGTCATGTCTCCTAAATGTTACTGTCAGTGGAGGATGTTACACAAGTCTCTAAGTTTAGAAATGAGTCACAGCAGGTTTGTTTCGTCTAATGGAAAACCTCCCACAGGCAGTATCATCTACCTGCAGACTGAACCCTGGGCACAATTATTCCCACACACCATGCACCGAGCACGACAAAGACCTGAGACAGTTTGACTCTGCTCCAAACCTGGAGACCGTTGATAACGTTACAGCTTTGTTTCTCGGCTTTATCAGCCATTCTGTGATTGGTCCAGACACACTGATTGCAGTTTGACCTCTGACCTCTGCTGTTGATGTCATCCTGCTCTGTGTGTGTGTGTGTGAGAGAGAGAGGCTGTATCCTGCAGCTGATTTGTCTTTTTGTCTTCAGTGAATCGTGTTTTTAAGGTGAAACACACCATCAGCACCCATTCAGACACACACAGTTAACAGGCAGCGTGTGGCGTGTTCCAGTGAAGCTTTCAGCTGTAATTAAAGCTCATTAAAGTTTATTGAAGCTGTTTGAACGCCGCCGTGTGATTGGCTGCCTGGCTGACTGGCGGCTGGGGCTCTTTGTGCAGCTGCAGCTGCTGCTTCCTGTTTAATAAAGCTTCTTAACGAGTCGGAGAGGTGCATGATGTCATCACAGCTTCCTGTGGCAGATTGAAGACACCTGCAGACTCACCTAAACATCACACTGCTGCTGCTGATACAGGGGTCAAAGGTCAAGGGTCAGCATAGCAGCCTGATAATTATCAGTGTCAGTTTAAGACAGAAAACCTGTTTGTTGTTCTGCAGTGTTGAAGATATTCAAACATTTAGAACTTGTTTGTTTCCACTTGTCTCAACATATTTTTAGGTTCTGTGATTGGAGAATTCATCGCCTGAATAAACTTTGGTAAAGTAAAAAAATCCTGTTTCCATTCAACAAAGATCTTCTCCTCTACAGATGTATCAGCTGACAGTCAACTAGAAACCATTCGCCATGTATCACTATGAAGCTCGTTGCTGAAGAAGGGTTCTGTTTTCACTGAGCACAGTTTGGACCACAGGAAGACCTCCACAGGCTGACCAATCAGAACACAGGGGCAGCGAGACTTAAATCGTCCATTTTAGTCTCCAGGCCAGAGGAGCTGGGTTTTTTTGTTCAGTGGAGCCTTAAATTCAGTAGAAGATGATACGATGACTTTAATGTTCACTTTTCTATTGTTTCACAGTTTTAAACACAGTGATCAATTTCTTTTTAAAACTACATTTATATATTTGACCTGCTCGAGTAAATGCACTGACAACAGTTAAAAATCATTAGGGAACGAAGGCGTCATGTGACCTGCGGGTTTCTGTGTGTGTTGTGTCTCAGCTGTCAATCATCTGCTCTCGTTAAACTCTAATTCCTGAAAGCTTTTCTTAACAAAGAGCTAATGAATGAAAAGAGCTGCTAATCTGACTGCAGCAGCTGCTACACACACACACACACACACACACACACACACACACACACACAGAGACACACACACACACACACCCACACCCACACACAGAGACACACACACAGAGACACACACACACACACACACACACACACACACACACACCCACACACACACTCACACACCGTGCTCCTGTGTTGTCTCACAGGTAGAGGAATGAACACCTCCTGATCCACAGCCAGTGATCTGAGAAAAATAGTACTGTACTGTACTGCTCCATCATTTAGGATATGAAATACTAAAGTACTAATACATTGAATAAATAAAATAATAATATATTTATCTGTGCACAAACAGAAAATACAATGAAAGAGACGTTAAAGTCATATCATGTAAATAATAATGACATGAAAATGTATAATACACAATAATGAGTAGTATATAAAGTATTTATAATAAATACGCACAATGCAGTATGTATCTAGAATACTGTTTATGTTTAATGTATAAGTACAATATTAACAATCTGGTGTGATGTAAGATATAAATGAATATTATTCATCATTTAATATACAAACAATTATCTAAAACAGTCGTGGCCACAAAGCGTTTCTTTATTTCACTGTTGTTTTCTTTTTAAAAGCTCAGACACAGACTGGCAGTCGGTCAGCCTGTTGAGGTGATCTCCAGTCTTCATAGCTCTCCTTCAATACGTTTTAGATCTTTGTGAGAACAGGTCACGAACCCTTATCAGATCATTGTCCTTCTGGACGACCTGTGACCTCTGACAGAGACGCAGCTTGGGCACACTGGGTGCAGCGTTGTGCAGTGATCTACAGCCAGCAGCAGTAAAGTCCTGTAAACCTCCTGCATGTGTTTCTCTTCTTCGGTCTCGTCCCTGCACACGACTTCGTTTGCTTAGAACGGGACATTTCACGTTTCGTCCTGAGCTCTTCTTCCCAACGACAGCACGCTCGCTGAACGTCTCCTGTCCTTAGACTGAAGACAGTCACTGAAAAACAAACTAAACTGACTTAATGAGACTGAAGAACAGAATCCAAATCTGTTCTGTTATCATTGTGGGATGTTGTGTTTACAAATATGTGAGTGCTGCTTCCTGACTCCTCTGGTAGATCAGCCTTGTTAAATACTGGACCTACATCATCCTGGGATCAGGCTGTTTGACGTATTGATGCCTTCATGGACAAACCTCCCTCATATGTTTGGAAACTCCTTTCACTTCCTCCAATCCAGTCTTAGATCAGGACACAGACTTTTGAATTGGATCATTTCAGCTCTGTGAACATTAAAACCCTTTCTCTGCATCTCTGAAGCTTTTTTTGAGCTCGGGGATTTTTCCTGGTTGAGTAAATGGACGGTTTCATGAAGAAGAGAACTGTGTCACTCATATTCACGACTCGTGTGTTTTCTTATTTTGACCACATGTCACTTATGAAACTTATGAACTGTGAATCTTCGGACTCGGAGCGGACGCATCACTAAAGGCTAATTTTCTTATCAGTCGAACACCTGATTAAACACAAACTCATTTCTTCTTGTTGTCTCCTCTGTGATTAGCAACCTTCATTAACTCCCCCTCAGCCCTGAACTTAATTAGTTCCAATAAAAAGCTGCAGCTCTTGGTCCTGATGAAGATTTTATTTCCCCTCCTCCTCCATCAGCAGACACGAGCGAGTGTTTGTCTCAAACAGATTTTATTCAAAGCAACAATTAAAAATAGTTTCATCAGCTTTACATTCAGAAACAATTCATCCAAACTAATCATCGACCGTCTGATCCACACAGTGTCTGTACAGTGTCAGGAGGAGGAGGAGGGTGATGAAGACGGGGACTCTCAGCAGGAGGTGAAGGTCTTCCAGAAGAAGTTCTTGCAGCCTGCTTTTCTCTCTCGGGGGGCGAGCAGCGGCCCGCCGGCTGCGGCGGCTCGTTCCAGATCAACGCGAACGTCTTCGGGTTCTCCGTCACCCAGAGGAAGGTTCTCGTCCTCCAGAGCCTCGTTCTCCACCTGCAGGAGGTCGGACAGGAGCAGCTCCGCTAGCGAGGACCGAGACATGTCCTGAAAGTAGAGACACAGAGAGGTTCAAGAGAAAAACCAGAGAGGGCAGGACGACGGCTAAGGACGGGAGGAAGACAACAGAAGAGGGAGGAAGAGGAGAAGGAGACGACGTTCATCATGTCCATCACTGACAGCTGCTACAGAGAATGAGGAGACAGGTCAACAAGAGCCCCCTGCTGCTAAACTAATATAGACTAGAAAATATATATGAGATCAGAAGAAACAGACATTCAGTCGTCTCAGTCTCAGGACAAACAGATTTGTAAAGTGAGAGATGAGCTTCACTTCAACGTTTCCTGTTTGAAAGGTTCACAATCGTCTGTCTGTCTAATTAAAGGTAACAGGTTGAAAACATGGTTCACAGTAACGTGAGAGACTGAAGGAAAGAGCTAAAAGCTATGAGCTCGTCTCTGTGAGTCACTGAGCTGCAGTGAGGAACCTGGACTGTGATTCTGTTTCCATCAGACATGGGAGTCGTGATCCCAGCATCAGCTTTAGCAACTTTACAGACTTCATGAAAAATGAGAAGCTTGAACATTCAACACGAGCTGGAATTAAAGTGACTACATGAGTAAAGATTTTCAAACAGTTCTGTTCATTTGAAGAGAACAAACTCCGGCAGCACGTCCGTCCGTCAGCAGGAGCTGACGTGAGGAAGTCTGTTTCAGGGTTTCTGAGAATCGGATGATTTCAGACTGAAGAACTCGGCCCAACACAGTGAAGTAACTGAGTACATGTACTCTTGTACTTTCCACACTTTAAAAAAGATTTTTCTCAGGAACTGTTCAGGAATCAGGTTCTAGAAGTTTTTCTCTGGATTCTGCAGAAACTGATTCACGAGACACATGAGGAACAAACCTGGACTCAAACCTTCTAACCTGTTTACTTTTTTTAAGAGTACTTGCAGTACTTGCAGTACTTGCAGTACTTGAGTACAGAGACTTTTAGTTCAGATTCCGTTTTATTCAGCTGGACATTAGAAAATAGTGAATTAATGATAACTTCACATTTTAGAACATCACCTGTTCTATGAAAAGGACTCTTTGTTTGGACACACCAGAACCAGCAGACAGCAGTCACCGGGTTCAGACCTTTAATGTGGACATTTCAGTCCAGCATAATCACATTTTATTATTTTTTATTTCTTTTATTTTCTCTTCATGATTTAGTTTGTGACAAAAGAACTGTGTTAATGTTCCTTTCACTTTTTAAATCCACTTTACTTATTTTTAAATGACAGGTTCACAAGTCTCAGTTTTAGGAAACTGAGACTTTTCAACGATTCACAAATTAAAAATCTAATTTCTCTGTGTTGTGACCTGTTTGTGTCTCTAAGTCCAGAATCAACACGTTTACTAACAGACAAGAAGTTAAAGAGGACCCACCTGTCTCTCTCTGTCCCTGCCTGTCTCTCTCTGTCCCTGTCTCTGTCTTCGTGTCTGTGTCTGTGTGTCGGACCTGTTTGGAGCCCAGCAGCGGGGTCCGGTGCAGCAGCAGGCGGAGTTTGGCGTCTCTCTGGGCGGCGGAGGAGCAGCTGATGGAGGCGGTGAGGGAGAGGAGGAGCAGGAGGAGGCAGCGGAGGCGCGGGAAGGAGACCATCTTCATCACCTGTCTGTCTGTCTGTGTGTCTGTCGGTGTGGGGTCGGTGGGTCTTCTGGGTCCGTCCCGTTACGGAGGCTCTTTTAAAGTCCCACTGACGTCACGGATCACCGTGCGTTGATGGGTAGGGGCAGGAGGTGGTGGGGGGGATGACTGATGATGATGATGATGATGATGATGTTTCCACCGCCTCTTTAGTGAAATGACCCGTTTTCAGACACTTTTTCTTTTCTTCCTGCTGCTCAGTTGACAGCGCTTCTCAACCTGAGGTGCGCGGACCGGGCGCGTCACGTTCGTCTTCTCATCAGGATCCGATCAGCAGAGCTGCGGTTCGGTACTTAACAGGAGCACCACGTCAAATATATGGTGAGGAGTGGATCATCATCATCGGTACTTCATCTGAAACCAGAACTCCACCTGAAACCAGAACTCCACCTGAAACCAGAACTCCACCTGAAACCAGAACTCCACCTGAAACCAGAACTCCACCTGAAACCAGAACTCTACCTGAAACCAGAAGCTGGTTTTTACTGCCTGAGGAGAATTTATTCATCTGTGAGCAACAATAAAAGCTTTGATAACATCCAGTGTGTGTGTGTGTGTGTGTGTGTGTGTGTGTGTGTGATGATTCTACAGTTCACGTATCATGAAGTAATTATTATAGAGCTATAGAGGTGGGGGTGGGGGGTAGGGGGCGGCAGCTCTTTTCCTAGTATCAGGAACAAAACCATCTCCCCTTTATCTGAAATGCTTTTTCTTGTTCAGGGTGGTGGGGCTGCTGGAGCCTGCAGTTACTGCGGTGGGGATCCGTAGTTTAAACCAATGCTGTGGTGTCTTTAGTCATAGTTTTATTTCACAGGAAGCAGCTGAGTGAGAGCTGCAGTAACGCCCCCTGCTGGCTGACAGGTGTCACACTGGTTCACTTAAGAGTTGAGCGTCATCAGCGGAACATTAATAAAAAGCTGAGCGAGAACAGACACACATCTTCTTCTTCTCTGTACAAACAAACCACATTTAGGTGATGACCTCCAGAACCAGGTCGTGATGTTCAGTAATCTGTTTGGTCTGTGGGAATCTCAGTGATGGAGCTTCAACACACGGTTTCCTACTGTTCCACTGCAAATGCTCCACACTATTCCACACATGAATGCATCACTGCTCCTGCTTCATCAGAACCCACTGTCTGCTTCTAGATGTGAGGAGAACTATCGATGAGCTATTGATTGTCATGATGAACTGTCCACTACTGAGGAGCCTCCTGTCTCAGACTCCCTGCTGGTTTACTACTGATAGTTTGTCAGATGACTCCACTTGATCCAAATTACTGCAGCAGCATTGCACAAGTAGTCTCTTCTCAAACTGTGACTGTACTTTATTTATTGAAGTTGTGCAACATGTTGTGGCGTTCTCCACATGTATGTGCATTCTCCACATGTATGTACATTCTCCACGTTTATGTGCATTCTCCACATGTATGTACATTCTCCACGTTTATGTGCATTCTCCACATGTATGTACATTCTCCACGTTTATGTGCATTCTCCACATGTATGTACATTCTCCACATGTATGTGCATTCTCCACATGTATGTGCATTCTCCACATGTATGTGCATTCTCCACATGTATGTGCATTCTCCACATGTATGTACATTCTCCACATGTATGTACATTCTCCTCCACATGTATGTACATTCTCCTCCACATGTATGTGCATTCTCCACATGTATGTTCATTCTCCACATGTATGTGCATTCTCCACATGTATGTACATTCTCCTCCACATGTATGTACATTCTCCTCCACATGTATGTGCATTCTCCACATGTATGTACATTCTCCACATGTATGTGCATTCTCCACATGTATGTACATTCTCCTCCACATGTATGTACATTCTCCTCCACATGTATGTGCATTCTCCACATGTATGTGCATTCTCCACATGTATGTGCATTCTTCACATGTATGTACATTCTCCTCCACATGTATGTACATTCTCCTCCACATGTATGTGCATTCTCCACATGTATGTACATTCTCCTCCACATGTATGTACATTCTCCTCCACATGTATGTACATTCTCCACGTTTATGTGCATTCTCCACATGTATGTACATTCTCCTCCACATGTATGTACATTCTCCTCCACATGTATGTACATTCTCCTCCACATGTATGTGCATTCTCCTCCACATGTATGTGCATTCTCCTCCACATGTATGTACATTCTCCACATGTATGTGCATTCTCCACATGTATGTGCATTCTCCTCCACATGTATGTGCATTCTCCACGTTTATGTGCATTCTCCACATGTATGTACATTCTCCTCCACATGTATGTTCATTCTCCACATGTATGTTCATTCTCCACATGTATGTACATTCTCCACGTTTATGTGCATTCTCCACGTTTATGTACATTCTCCACATGTCACGGTTAAAGGGAGGGGGACGAGGCAGGAATTAACTGAAACAGGATTTTAATAGGAAACTACAAGACAGGAGAGACGGCGACGACGACCTCTGCGTCGACCCGCCTGGAGACAGGAGAGACGGCGACGACGACCTCTGCGTCGACCCGCCTGGAGACAGGAGAGACGGCGACGACGACCTCTGCGTCGACCCGCCTGGAGACAGGGCAGGAGTTGTTGTGGTGACCAGAGCAGCGGTGATTGCAGCAACCAGGGTAGCGGCGACCGCGGTGACAGCAACAGGATCAAGAACAGGAGCGAGGACAGGAGCGAGGACAGGAGCGAGGACAGGGGCTGTAGCAGGAGCCGAAGCTGAGGCAGTTGCGATGGCAGGAACTGTGACGACTGGAACTGTGACTGGAGCAGCTGCGGCGACTGGAACTGAAGCTGGAGCAGCTGCGGCGGCTGGAACTGAAGCTGGAGCAGCTGCGGCGGCTGGAACTGAAGCTGGAGCAGCTGCGGCGGCTGGAACTGAAGCTGGAGCAGCTGCGGCGGCTGGAACTGAAGCTGGAGCAGCTGCGGCGGCTGGAACTGAAGCTGGAGCAGCTGCGGCGGCTGGAACTGAGACTGGAGCAGGAACTGGGGCCGTGACTGAGACTGGAGCAGGAACTGGGGCCGTGACTGAGACTGGAGCAGGAACTGGGGCCGTGACTGAGACTGGAGCAGGAACTGGGGCCGTGACTGAGACTGGAGCAGGAACTGGGGCCGTGACTGAGACTGGAGCAGGAACTGGGGCCGTGACTGAGACTGGAGCAGGAACTGGGGCCGTGACTGAGACTGGAGCAGGAACTGGGGCCGTGACTGAGACTGGAGCAGGAACTGGGGCCGTGACTGAGACTGGAGCAGGAACTGGGGCCGTGACTGAGACTGGAGCAGGAACTGGGGCCGTGACTGAGACTGGAGCAGGAACTGGGGCCGTGACTGAGACTGGAGCAGGAACTGGGGCCGTGACTGAGACTGGAGCAGGAACTGGGGCCGTGCTGACTGGAGCGGCCGTGGCATTCCGACGCCTCTGGCGGAACCGCCGCAGGTATCTGGATTGCAGGTAACTGATTGGTTTGGGGGCCATAACCAGACGTGTACCCCAGAAAGGTGAGTCCCGATAATCCTCTGGGTGTGCATAGTTCTCCTGCAGTGCTTCAGGGAAAAGCCCGTAATGATCAAGACGGGGAGGGAGGTTTGTGTGGCCGTAAAAAGGATCATAAGGATCCATGGCCGCGGTCTGGTCAGATCGTTCTGTCACGGTTAAAGGGAGGGGGACGAGGCAGGAATTAACTGAAACAGGATTTTAATAGGAAACTACAAAAACAGGGAAACTATGGTGGGTGTCAACAGACACTACAAAAGCAGGCAAAACACGAGGACAAAGTAACAACAGAAAACTACCCAGATGGCGGAGAACAAAGTAACAAAACAGGAACCAAAGTACAAAACCAAAAACCACTGCTCGATGGCAGGAAAACACTCACGGGAACAGGTAACAATGTCCAGAGTTCAGAGGGGGGAACATAGTCCAGGGAATCCAGAGAGGAAAGCACAAAATCCAGAGTCCAGGGGGGGGGGGGGAGCAAGACAGGGCTGAGGAGGAGTGAGCAGGAGCAGGCAAGGTTGGGCAACAGTCAAGGAAAGCAACAGGCAAGGAACCACAGGCTGGAGACAGGAAGGGAAACAAGAAGGGGGAATGACGACGATCTGACAGGGGAGGAAGGTCTGAGGAGAGTTTATGTAGTGTGAAGTGGGCACAGGTGAGTCCAATATGCCGCTGATTGGCAAGAGCAGAGGGAGAGAACTGGCTGGTGGGCGGAGTCCAGAGGGAGAGTGAGGTGGAGCAGTGAGGGAAATCCTCAGCTTGGCCTGATGCCGGGCCGAAACCATGACACCACATGTATGTGCATTCTCCACATGTATGTACATTCTCCACATGTATGTACATTCTCCACATGTATGTTCATTCTCCACATGTATGTACATTCTCCACATGTATGTGCATTCTCCACATGTATGTACATTCTCCACATGTATGTTCATTCTCCACATGTATGTACATTCTCCTCCACATGTATGTACATTCTCCACATGTATGTTCATTCTCCACATGTATGTTCATTCTTCACATGTATGTGCTTTCTCCACATGTATTTACATTCTCCTCCATATGTATGTACATTCTCCACATGTATGTTCATTCTCCACATGTATGTACATTCTCCACATGTATTTACATTCTCCTCCATATGTATGTACATTCTCCACATGTATGTTCATTCTCCACATGTATGTACATTCTCCACATGTATGTACATTCTCCTCCACATGTATGTACATTCTCCTCCATATGTATGTACATTCTCCACATGTATGTTCATTCTCCACATGTATGTACATTCTCCACATGTATGTACATTCTCCTCCACATGTATGTACATTCTCCTCCACATGTATGTTCATTCTCCACATGTATGTACATTCTCCACATGTATGTACATTCTCCACATTTATGTGCATTCTCCACATGTATGTACATTCTCCACATGTATGTGCATTCTCCACATGTATGTTCATTCTCCACATGTATGTACATTCTCCACATGTATGTGCATTCTCCACATGTATGTACATTCTCCACATGTATGTGCATTCTCCACATGTATGTACATTCTCCACATGTATGTGCATTCTCCACATGTATGTTCATTCTCCACATGTATGTACATTCTCCACATGTATGTGCATTCTCCACATGTATGTACATTCTCCTCCACATGTATGTGCATTCTCCACATGTATGTACATTCTCCACATGTATGTACATTCTCCACATACATGGATTCTCAACAGACAGAAATGATGACGTCGATTCCAGCGGGTCGACCACGTCCTATCGCTAAGACTCAGCAGACACTCGGTCGTCTAATCGTTCTAAACCACAAACGTCATGGTTCCGTACGAGAGCAGGTTTAATGTGTTCATAGGAGAATGAGAATCTATCCTCACCTGCAGACATCGTTCACCTGTTACACCTGTCCTCTGAGCTGTAACCTGCAGAATAAACCTCAAACCTGAGTTTCTGATTCCTAACACGGTATGGCGTTTCAGGGGGAGGTGGGGCTTCATCTGTCAGGTAGCTAACAGCAGGCGACAGGACAGATTTCACACCTGTCCAACTTTGTTACCACGGAAACGACTCTGTGACTGGTTGGATTAGAGCAGCTGTGTGTTTCTGACCTCTGATTGGTTCAGCCTGTTGATCTGAGTTAGAGGACGGCAGAGAGACAGACAGACAGAGTGACAGACAGACAGATAGACAGACAGACAGATAGACAGACAGAGCCAAAGACAGACAGAGTGATAGAAAGACAGAGACAAAGAAAGACAGACAGAGACAAAGAAAGACAGACAGACAGACAGAAAGACAGAGTGACAGACAGACAGAAAGCAGACAGACAGACAGAGACAAAGAAAGACAGACAGACAGAAAGACAGAGTGACAGACAGACAGAAAGACAGAGTGACAGACAGACAGACAGAGTTACAGACAGACAGAGACAAAGAAAGACAGACAGACAGACAGACAGACAGACAGACAGACAGAGCCAAAGACAGACAGAGTGATAGAAAGACAGAGACAAAGAAAGACAGAGTGACAGACAGACAGAAAGCAGACAGACAGACAGACAGAGACAAAGAAAGACAGACAGAGACAAAGAAAGACAGAGTGACAGACAGACAGAGACAAAGAAAGACAGAAAGACAGAGTGACAGACAGACAGACAGAGTTACAGACAGACAGAGACAAAGAAAGACAGACAGACAGACAGACAGAGTGACAGACAGACAGAGTTACAGACAGACAGAGTGACAGACAGACAGAGTGACAGACAGACAGAGTTACAGACAGACAGAGTTACAGACAGACAGAGCCAAAGACAGACAGACAGAGTTACAGACAGACAGAGTGACAGACAGACAGAGACAGACAGAGACAGACAGACAGACAGAGTTACAGACAGACAGACAGAGTTACAGACAGAGTTACAGACAGACAGAGACAGACAGACAGACAGACAGAGTTACAGACAGACAGACAGAGTTACAGACAGAGTTACAGACAGACAGAGACAGACAGACAGACAGACAGAGTTACAGACAGACAGACAGAGTTACAGACAGACAGACAGAGTTACAGACAGACAGAGACAGACAGAGACAGACAGGTCGGTGCTGCTGTTCTCCTGCAGCTCGTCCTCTCTTCTCTATGATCTGTGAAGATTCCATCACTGTGGTTCAGAAGAGGACTTCAAAGCTCCTCAGTGAGGTGCTGCGGTTTTTATCCTCAGACTTGTTTTCAGTGGGTTTTAATTATTCGTGTCTCTTGTGAAGTATTTTAGGATCTTATCATTTAAATAAATGTTGTGACTTCAATTTGAACTCTTTTATTTGTTTTTGTCTCGTGTCTCATCATCGTGGAAGTGAGACTGAAATCAGCACATCTGGACTGATGTGAGTCTCTGACTCTGGCTGTAGACAGCATGTTAGTGGCCCAGGTTCCATTCCAGCTCCTCACTTCCTGTTTCAGGACTGAAAACTGACAATGTCATAGAACACCCAGACATCAGCTGACTGTTTGCTGCTTTGAGTCCCGTCACTCTTTGCTGAACATCACGTCTCACATCGTTCCTGTGTCTCACATCGTCCTGTGTCTCACATCGTCCTGTGTCTCACATTGTTCCTGTGTCTCACATCGTCTTGTGTCTCACATCGTCCTGTGTCTCACATCGTCCTGTGTCTCACATCGTTCCTGTGTCTCACATCGTCCTGTGTCTCACATCGTCTTGTGTCTCACATCGTCTTGTGTCTCACATCGTCTTGTGTCTCACATCGTTCTGTGTCTCACATCGTTCTGTGTCTCACATCGTCTTGTGTCTCACATCGTTCTGTGTCTCACATCGTCCTGTGTCTCACATCGTCTTGTGTCTCACATCGTCTTGTGTCTCACATTAGGCACGAAACGTCTTTGAAACATTCTCAGACTTTTGTCCTCTGAGCTTCTCGCTCCTCAAAGCTGCTGAAGCTTTTCCAAGAGAAGAGAAACTAGATGATCACTGGGAGATTTTAACAAGCCAGAGAACTCAGGCACACACACACACACACATGAACACACACACACACACACACACACACACACACACACACACACACACACACACACATGAACACACACACACACACACACACACACACACACATGAACACACAGACACACACACACACACACACACATACATGAACACACAGACACACACAAACACACACACACACACACACACACATGAACACACAGACACACACACACACACACACACACATACATGAACACACACACACACACACACACACACACACACACACACACACACACACACACATACATGAACACACACACACAAACATGTGTGTTTGTGTGTGTGTTGTGAAACACGACTGATTTACGTCACGAACCAATTCTTTCCTTATGTCTTCTATCCTCCTCTCCTTTCCTTATTTCCTCTATGTTGTCCTTGTTTCCTCTCCTGGTTTCCTTTCCATTTACCTACTGTTCTCCCTCCTTGACTCCTCTCCCCTTGTCCACCACCCTCTCTGTCTCCTTGTTTCCCCTTTCCTTGCCTCTTTGCATCGTCTCCTCTCAGGAGAACATTTTCTCCGTGCCTCTGTCTAAACAGATTTCCCAGAATCCTGCTGGGTCCCTGTGGGTGGGGGACATGGCGTGTGCTGACCTGCTAATCATGTGGACAAGGTGAATCAGTGTGAATCAGTGTGAATCAGTGTGTGTTTGACGGACACTCAACTGCTGCGTCTCAGCTCATTGATTAGTCCGGACTGACAGATCCATTCGCCACCAGCCGCGCGTCTGATTGGTCGTCCCACAGCGCAGCGTTTTATTGGACGGCTCCTCAGCTGGGTGTCGGCGTGACGCAGAACCTCCCGCTGCCTGTACTCGACTCGACCTTTGATCCCATTAAAGGAGCGTTTCACACATCTTTACGCGCTCATTAGATCCAGAGAGGATCAGAGGCGAACGTCCTGAGACTAGATCTCAGTTGGTGGGAAATGTTTTCAGCATCGTGTTAGTTTGTCTGTGACGCTGAATACAAGATGATCATTCATGTGTGTCAGCGGTGGAGCTGCTTTCATCCATAACGGTTCACAGAAGCTGCTCAGGTAGCTGCACAACCACAGTCTGAAGGCCACTGAGAGCCTCTGTTAGAGAACCTTTAAGACCAGTTTCTGGTCTCGGTGCAGACTGTGGACCATGAATGTGTTTCCCTGCTCTTCAGTAACAGTTTTATTGATGTTTGTCTCCAGCAGCTGAGAACCAGAGAACCTGGAGTCCCCTGGTAGAGTTCTCCTGGAGAACACTGATCTCGCTCTGTCATGCTTACACGGTACCAGGTTTCTGTTCACCTGTGTACAAGTACAGATCGTGTACTTCATCGTGACATGGAGAGACGCCTCCTCGTACTAAGAAGGGGCTGTAGACATGTGACATCCATCCAGAGCAGTAATCTGATTACTGATCTGGTGTCTGGAAGTTGCAGTAACATGTGAATATTCTCCTGTAAATGAGCCGAGGTCACAGACGAACACAGAGAAAAGAGAAACACAGTCCATGCTAACGCAAACTGTGACTCCAGATGAAACAATGACCACAGCTGTTTCCATCTGTCGACGCCGAGTTCATCTGGTTAAAGTAGACTTTTAGCTGACGCTGCTACGTTTCTGTGATAAAACACTTTCATTCAGTCACAAACTGACAGTGGAACACGTTTCATTTAGTTTCACATTTATCTCATTAACATTTGCAGAGATACAGAAAAAACAGGTTTTCTCCCTGTGAACCTGAAACTTGTTCTTCATAAATTTACCAAATGTACAAAATCTGTAATAAATTCATCAAGTTTGGAGACACACACGTGGACCCTGCAGCTGTGTGATGGCTGCAGACATTGATTGTGAACGCTGATTAAATCTGTGTTTCATCAGGCGGCTTCTCTGCGTTCATCCTTCAGTTCTTTCCGTTTCCTTTTAATATTTCATGCTTTTATTGTAAAGTACTTCGTAACATGAGTTTATCTTTAGAATTGAGAAATAAAAAAAGAGCTGGTAAACACTGATCCAAATCATTTCACACTTTTACTTTCTGTTGATGTTTCTCACACACACACACACACACACACACACACACACACACACACACACACACACACACACACACACACACACACACACACTGAGCGGTGTTTAATGTGTTCGGTCAATATTTGCTCTCTCTCTCATGTCCATTAAAGGTTTATTAGACTGACTCTGTTCAAACACTAAAACCTGCTGTTGTTTCCACCCACACACAGATCACTTACTGCCCCCAGTTCTCCCAGTTCTCCCAGTCACGCATGCTAGAACACGTTCTCAGTTGTCGAACACAGCTCGACGTATTTTAGTTATTCTGATGGTCAATCATTTATTCAGTTTGATCCATTTTAGATTCTCTGCTTTATAAGTGACGTTTATCTACAATCAATCAAATCATCATGACAGATGGAGGCGGAGCCACGTTTCACTGATTTCTCTCTTTAATTGATAATGACATTAATTATTCAGGTACAGTGCTGCCAGACAGCTGCTGATTGGATCGTCCAGTCGCTCAGGTGAAGCTCAGGTGATGTGGGATTGGTCGGTTGGTCCAGTGAAGGCGTGACTTCAGGTCAGAACAACAACAAACAAACAAACGAAACAGGTGAGAAACAGAACACAAGTGACCTGGGCGGGGTTTAAACAGGTGTTCAGATACCTGGGAGGGGCTTTAGCAGGAAGTGAAGCCTTTCCAGTAGAAATTCTTGCAGCCGGCTTTGCGTTCGCGGGCGGGCAGGTTGTTAGGGGGGTCCACAGACCGCTCCAGGTTCACCCGCCCCCCTGTTGCCATGGAAACAATTTCAGCTTCCCTCTGGGCGTCGGCCTCTGGCAGAGACATCTGAGCCAGCAGGTCCTCCACCGCACGTTTACTCCACTCCTGACAAATAACAGTTAGAACAGAGACCAGGACAGTCTGATAGTCTGATCTGGAGCCACTGATGAAGACCATGTGATGAGGTCAGAAGCTTCAGCTACTGAATGACAACAGCCTGTTGGTGATGACAGCAGCTTCAAGACTCGTTTTAATGTAGAATCTAAGTAGTTTAGTTGTTTGTTTGTCAGCTGTGCTCGTGCAGCGGAACTCATTTCATTTACATCTCATCCTCCAAACACGTGTCTCACCACAGGCGGTCACACAGCTCTCCATCCTCACTGCTGCTCTGCTGCCTGCTCTCAGACATTTAGCTGCTCCACCTCCTTCTGATTTAACGTTAGGTTCTTTATGAATCTTTTAATGTGTTTATGTTCATTAAATGTTGCAGCAAAAGGCCAAAATGTGAACGTGAGTCCTGACCAAAGTGTTGTATGTCACATGTGTATATTTATTTCATACATGACCATTTAAGACGTCTGTCGGGATGATCCCACACATATAAACTTTACTCCAGCTACAAATTCTATGGTCACTGTGGTGTCTTGAAGAAGAGTTGAATCTGTTAATTTGGTGACAGTAAGGAGTGAAAACATTGTAAAACATAATATTAATATCCTGTAACAGATGTAATGAGACCAGCTGATTTGAACTTGATATAAATATGTAAAAAATATGTGAACATTCTCCCAGTTTCCAGTGTCACTATTCTCCATTACTGAAGCAAAAACTGTCCTCATGGCGTCAAAGGACACGTTTCTCTTTCTAAATCCACTCTGAGTTTCGCAGAATACTAATACAAGCAGTTTAGCTCCTGAATACGTGAACAGTTTAGATCAGTCTGAGAAGAGTTTAAAGGATTTTAGTTTGAAACTAACCCCAGGTCTGTGAGTTGAGTCGAGCGGTGAAGTCAGTGAACTAAATATGAAGCTGGTTAGCGTAGCTTAGCATAAAGACATTTGGTGGTAACCACGTTTTCCTAGTGTTCTGATTGGCTGTTGAGTTTCTCACCTGTGACAGGAGACCTGCGCTCCGAGCTCTTTGCAGCAGCCGGTGATGACGCAGCTCCAGGTCCAGGTCCTGGTTCTGATATTGGTCCTGGTCTCTGTCGGGCTGAGAGGAAACACCCGGACCGCACAGAACAAAGGCCACGAGGACCAAGATGGTGGGACAACGTGCACACTGCATACCTGCCAAAATGTGAGACAAAGAAGACGTGTGCTGCACCTGAAACATCAGAAATGGAAAGAGAAGAAACAAAGGTCAGGAAGGTCCTACTGTCTGCTGGTCTGGTAGCTTCAGCTGGTCTTGGTCCTGGTTCTGGACTTGTGTCTGGTCCTGGTCCTGTGGGGCTGCTCTTTTGAAGCCTGAATCCCCTCCTCCCGCAGGTCACATGATGTGACATGTTTGATTGGCAGGTGGCTGGCTGCGAGGTGATGAAAGAATGCTGACATTCAAGTCAAACACACATCCATTAGTCCTTATTGACTTTAAATGGAGTCTGAGCAGTAAAACAATAAAACTATCAGCAGCCGCCGGCGTTCATCTCCAACAAACACGATGGCAGAATGTCAGGCTGAAGAGGAGCAGAATTAACGGAGCGTTCAGAGGATTAGCAGACTTCATTAGCACTCGCTGATATCTCCATTAAACAAAGAGGCAGCAGCAGAGAGTCGCCCACTCAACATTTAGTCAGAACAAACACGTTAATACTGTAGAAAAACACTCTGGTTTAAATGGTTCTGCTGCAGAGAGACAGAGTGGAAGTGACATCAGGGAATCCCAACAACAGTAAGTCTACTCAAAGTACTATCAGTACTACGAGTACATGTGGAGAACCATGTTCTGAACTGCTCAGTGAAGTGACTGAAGCACGATTTCAATACAATTCAGTTAAACTCAGTTTATTTGTATAGCGCCCAATCACAACAGTAGTCATCTCAAGGTACTTTACACTTTAATATACCTGTAGACAGAATTATATAGAAAACCCAACAACCCCACTGAGCAGCACCAGGTGACAGTGGAGAGGAAAAACTCCCTAACCCTGCAGCAGAACCATCTGCTTTGACTGGTTGGGTTGAGTGGAAAGAGAAGAGAGAAAAGAACAGCAGGCAACAAAAACACTGGACAGGTTGGTAGAACCAGTAACTGGTATATACAGCTCAGGTTACCTGCAGAAAGCACTTATTATGTATATTAAGTGTTCTAATTACAACTCATGCATAGAATGACAGGTTGGAAACTGGTTTCACCAGGAAACCCACGTCCTCCCTCTGAGCAATAATGTATTAACATGTTTTTTAGTATTAAAAGACTCGGCCCACTGCTCGAGTAAATGGGATCAGGACCAGCTGCCTTTCCACTCTTCATCATCCGCCTCCTCACTTCCTGCTCCACAACAGTCACGTCTTCTACTCTTTGGTCTCTTTTATTTTCCTCATTCATCAACTCTTTACATTTACATTTATTTTATCCAAAGCGACTTACAAGTGCAAGCAAAAATATCTAAGTCAAGGAGAAGAACATCAAAGCCTAGAGAAGAAGTATAGATGGAAAAAGAATAGGACTAAGGACAGATCCCTGCGGTACACCGGTGGAAAGGTTATGAGTGTCCAGATAAGTAAGGCCGAAGCCAGACTGGAGCTGATCCAGAGATGCCCAAGTCTGAGAGTGCAGTCATAAGGATCTGATGGTTCACAGATTCCACAACAGTCAGAAGTGCCGTTTCTATGGAGTGACCACTCTTGAAGCCAGACTGATTGACATCAAGGAGGTTGTTCTGGGAAAGAAAGTCAGAGAGTTGGTTGAAGGCTGCATGTTCCAGGGTCTTGGCCAGGAATGAAAGAAGAGAGACCGGTCTGTAGTTCTCCACAAGGGAGGGATCCAGAGAAGGCTTCTTCAACAGTGGAGTAATCTGGGCCTGCTTGAACGAGGTGGAGAGGTGCCTTTCTTCAAAGTACTCCTTCCATCTTCCCATCACACTCCCGGTACCTGTCAGAACATTTCCATCCCTATCTTTAATCACCCTAACCTGCTTCACATCTCTCCCATCTCTATCTCTTTGCCTCTCCAACTTGTACTAATTCACCTCTTTCTCCTTCCAACCTAACACAAATCCCAGCCGTGGCCTACCTTCAGTAGGGGTCCTTAGGCAAGACCTCCTTATGCTAACTCTGCCTACCCTTGTAAGACACTTTGGATAAAAGCATCTGCCAAATGACTAAATGTAAATGTAGTATTCACTACAGCCATCTCAACCCTTTTTATAAAGTCTACCACCATCTGTCCTTCTGTGTTCCCGTCCTGAAGACCAAACCTGTCCATCACAATCTCATTCACCAACACGTCCATTGAAATCTGCACCAATCACCACTCTCTCACCTCTGAGGATGCTCTGTGTCACATCATCTAACTCACTCCAGAATTACTCCTTTTCTTCTAACTCACATCCTACCTCTGGGACATAACTTCTTCCAGACTTGCCACCTTTCCACCTGGACTCCTGGATACAGTATGTCCACCTTCCTTCTCTGCATCATCATCTACCACCCCCAAGCCTTCCCTGGCATAGTCTCCACATTCAGAGTCCTACTGTCAGTCCTCCTCTACCTTTCCTCTTCTCTCTCTGCCTTCCTCCTCTCTTCTTCAGCCAACAGTAGCCCAGGTTCACCCTGTGGGTCAACAGCACCGGTGTCAGTCGCTGTAATCCCGGCTGCGACTGAAGTCGTGTTGATGATTCACATGTTGGATTTGGAAAATGTTTTATGTTAGATGCCCTTCCTGTGATGGTTTACTTCCACTGAACAGAAACTGATCATGAGATCTGAGTATGAAGTAGTATGAAGAGTGTGACGTCATCATATCAAACGATTTTTGAAATAATTCACTTATTTCATCCTGTTTACTGAATAACAGCTGATCTTAATCCACAATATTCACCACAGAATAAACTAAATAAAAGAAAACAGGCGGAGTTATGAGTTTCATTTGGAGCCACAAACAGAGATTGTTTATGATCAGATCAGCTGATGATGATCACAGGAGGAAATTAAAAACTCTGATGTGTGTGTTCAGTGTGTGCACTAAGACTGTGGCATCATTTAAAAACTTTATTCAGATTAAGAAAATATGAACTGAATAATTTGAGCTCAGTGACAAATGCTTGTTTTGGTTTTCTGCATGAATTGGTTATAAACTATGATCTTATCTTTATCACAAGTTTAGACAAACACAATCTGCTAAAGCCGATGACAACATTATGATCTTTGATGTCTTTATTGAACACAGCCGTTAAACTTACAGAGTGACGGAGAAAATAGTAAGTGAATATGACAAATGGTTGAACCTTTGGCAGCAGTAACCTCAACAAGTTCTTCCTGAGGCTGAGGATCAGACCAGAAAAATGTCCAGGAGGAAATTTCAGTTCCTCACAGAGCTGCTTCAGCTCTAAAGATGTCTGAGGGGGACGAACCACAGCTCTCTGTCGGGATGAGGTCTAGACCTCAGACAGACACTCGGACATTATCATGCAGACGCCTTGATAAATGTATTTTCTCCTCGGTGGTGTCATGATAGGCAGCAAAGCCTCAAATGATCCTCCACTGTACTTCACTGTTGGGACGATGTTTTTAATGTTGGTTTCCTTCTTACACCAAACACATGCTGCATATTCTTTTCTGCTCAGTTTTCTGCTGGTTTTTCTCCTGAAACATTTTTATCTTAGTAATAATCAGTGTCACAGATGCATCATGGGAAATTCAGAGGGGGCATTCAGTTCGTTTTTGGTCACAGCTCCACCATCATTCTGGTGCAGTTGTCTCCCTTGAAGACAACACGTATTGAGCTTTTTGTTTTTTTTTTTGTCTGAATTCAGACTCATGTTGGATCATCTTCATCGTCCTCATCTTCTGTGGATGCTAATAAAGAACACATTAGTGGCTGGTTGCTGGGGTAACACATTAACAGTGAGTACCAGTCACTAAGGAGCCGCTGGCATGAACACACACACACAATGGGAGGGTGATGACATCACTCTTTCTCCGTGTGATGCATACTTTTTCCCCCACACTGGGTCACAGACTGATGTCACAAACAGCCAATCAGAGTGCATGTTGTTTTCTGGTCCACGACGTTCCAGAGGAGATAAAATGTATCTGACAACTAGAAGTAGTAAATACAAAACTGCAGGTATCTGATCTGATTCAGTTGAACTGTGAGGGATAAAGCTGGTTTCCACTGGTCCAAGGGAGGGAGACAGAGAAAGATGACAAGTTGGAGACCACAGTGAAACCACTGATGTTTGAAAAGTGAAGTCAAACCTGTCAGATTTCATTTTATTCCCCAGTGAAAATGTTTGAAAGTGTGTCAGATCTATGTTGGAGGAGACAGTTCGCACATGATCCTAACGAGGTTAACAATAATACAGCATCTGCAGCACCGGTTCTGGACTGGTGTCAGTCACACTGCACTTTATCAAACCCAGTAAATGATACACAGACTTCCCTCTTTAAAACAAAGCTTTTCATGATAACCAGTGTTGAATTACAAATTAAAAATGCTGAACCAACACTTTAAGATTCAATATGCTGTGAATCATTTGCTTCTCCTCATGTTTTAGTTGAGTGTCTCAAACTTTTACTATTTTTTATTTCACCAGGTTTCAGGAAATTAAACGAAGCTGTGATGCTGTGATCAACAGATTGTTTTTAACTTTAACTTTTAATAACTTTAAAATTACTTCATGTCTTGGTCCTGATCCATCTGTACATTTTAGCCTTGAGGCCCTATTGTTATGGCAACAGCTCCAGCTAAATGTTGAACCAGTTTCAAAGATCCAAAACATCCAGACCTCATCATCAAAACTTTACACCTTTAGACCTGTACACATTTCATTTCTGCTGTGAGGTCAAATGTTACTCTCAAAGTTACAGTGGCAAGAAAAACTTTGTGAACCTTTTAGAATTTTATGGTTTTCTGCATGAATTGGTCATAAAATGTGCTCCGATCTTCATCTAACTCACAACAATAGAAAAACACAGTCTGCTGCAAATAATAGTACACAAACATTTTATGTTTTCATGTTTTTAGTGAACATAACATGTAAACATTCAATGCAGGGTGGAAAAAGTATGTGAACCTTTGGACTTAATAACTGGTTGACCCGTCTTTGGCAGCAATAACCTCAACCAAACGTTTCCTGTAGTTGCAGATCAGACCTGCACAACGATCTGGAGTAATTTTGGACCACTCCTCTTCACAAAACTCTTTCAGTGTATTAATATTCTTGGGATGTCTGGGATGAATCGCTTTCTTAAGGTTATGCCACAGCATTTCAATCTGGGTTGAGGTCAGGACTCTGACTGGGCCACTCCAGAAGGTGTATTTTGTTCTGTTGAAGCTATTCTTTTGTTGAATTACTTGTATGCTTTGGATCATTGTCCTGTTGCATCACCCATCCTCTGCAGAGCTTCAGTTGGTGACAGATGTTCTTACGTTTTCCTGCAAAATGTCTTGATAAACTCTGGGATTCATTTTTCCATCAATGACAACAATCCGTCCAGGCCCTGAGGCAGCAAAGCAGCCCCAAACCACGATGCTCCCTCCACCATGTTTTACAGTGGGGATGAAGTTTTGATGTTGGTGTGCTGTGCCTTTTTTTCTCCACACATAGTGTTGTGTGTTTTTTCCAAACAACTCAATTTTGGTTTCATCTGGCCACAGAATATTTTGCCAGTAGTGCTGTGGAACATCCAGGTGCTCTTTTGCAAACTTCAAACGTGCTGCGATATTCGTTTTGGACAGCAATGGCTTCCTCTGTGGTGTCCTCCCATGTACTCCATTCTTGTTTGATGTTTTCCTTATTGTAGATGTGTCAACAAAAATGTTCGCATGTGCCAGAGATTTCTGTAAGTCTTTAGCTGACACTCTAGGATGCTTCTTTACCTCATTCAGTATTCTCCGCTGTGCTCTTGCAGTCATCTTTACAGGACGACCACCCCTAGGGAGAGTAGCAACAGTGCTGAACTTTTTCCATTTGTAGACAGTCTGTCTTACCGTGGACACATGAACATCAAGGCTTTTGGAGATACTTGTGTAACCCTTTCCAGCTTCATGCAGGTCAACAATTCTTGACCGTAGGTCTTCTGAGAGCTCTTTTCTGAGAGGCATGGTTCACATCAGGCAGTGCTTCTTGAAACCTGTAAATCTAAAATTGGTGTATGTTTTTAAAGGGTAGGACAGCTTTCAGCAACACATCTAATATCATAACACTGATTGGACTCAAGGTTGGCTCACTCCTGGCTCCAATTGGTTCACATACTTTTTCCACCCTGCACTGTGAATGTTTACATCTTGTGTTCAATAAAAACATGAAAACATATAATGTTTGTGTACTATTATTTTCAGCAGACTGTGTTTTTGTATTTTTGTGACTTGGATGAAGATCGGAGCACATTTTAAGAAAAATTAACCATCAAATTCCAAAAGGTTTACAAAGTTTTTCTTGCCACTGTATCACTCCACAGTCTTTGTCCCATTTTTCTCGCTACAGCTCTCAAGTTTCCTTCGGACCGATTCCTCCGTCTAAATAGAAATCCGGTGTCTTCACTCCAACCACCCACTTCAGGGTTTGTCTTCATGCTTCAATCTTAGTTTTGAGCTGGTCTTCCCTCATCTCCACCACCTCGTCCTGGACTGATGACGTACTGTCCTGTAATGTTGTTCATCAACCCAAGAACTCTGAATTAAAGGAGCAGTACACTGATTTACTTTGTTTGTTCTTTATTCTAACACCTTAACTCGTTATTTACAGTTTGTGTTTTTTCCGCTTTCACTTCAAGTTTTCCTAGAGCTTCACCAGCTCAACTCTGCCCCTGTCGGTAGAAAGAGGTGCTGCAATTCCACCCATAGTAGTGGTAGTACTAGTGGTGTCAGTTGTGGTGACAGAAGTGGAAGTTGTACTACTACAGTAACAGTAGTTACTGAGGAAATACAGTCATACAGTGACACCAACACATACACTTATGTAATAATAACAGTACTAACTAACCAATGTTTACAGTAGTAGAAAGGCATATTCAAGAAAGTTATAGTAGCAGCAGTTAATAGTAGAAGTAGTCATAGTAATAGTACTGTTTTAGCAGTAATACTGGCTGCAGTTACGGTACTTACAATAGAAATAATATTAGTTTTACACAAATATTACACAAAGCACCCAAGTACTATAGCAATGGTAGCAGTAGTAGTGGTTGTGCACATAAATGTGTGCACACATTTATTTCTGTTCAAACTACAGCTGCACTCTGATGCTGGACTGAGACTGGAGCCTCGTGGGAACAACAGTTTCCTCAGAAGCTGCTGGTCCTAAAATGATTTGGACCAGGATGTTCCACATATGAAACATCCTGGTCTCTGGTGTCGCTCTCCATGTTGATTTTTACTGGTGAAGAACCCACGGTGAAGAATGACGACAGACGACCTGTGCAGAGAGGTGACTCCTGATCACACACACAGAGGAGAAGGAAGTGGAACAGATCTGATACGAACAAATCAGAGTTTGCTCACATGACGAGGAAAACATCTGGTTTTTAGATTAAAAAGTCAAAGGTCCAAGAATCCGTGGACATAAAAACTGAAGCAGAGAAAAAAAACAAAACGTCCAGTGTGCATTTCACCGACAAACGAGCAGAGTTTGTCCTACACTCCTACCAACAGCGATAACGAGCAGTTCACATGCAGAACTGTGCAACAAACAACAAATCAAATATTTTGAATTTTCCACCACTCAACTGAAACAGCTGAGACTCATGGGTAATGTAGTGTTTAAGGACAGCTTAAAATCTGAAAAGTACTATATGGTAAATAATGTCTATGGCCATTAAATGATCACAGGGGAACACATCGGTTGACTCCTCTTCTATCCATTTAGTTATTTACATTTACATCTAGTTGCAAGGCAGCCATGGATTTGGCAATCCATCTTCACTTTGTGTTAATATTAGTAGTGTTAGCAGCAGTAGTATTTACAGTAGTAGCATCAACAGTAGTTTTGGTGTTTACAGCGTCTTCATGCAGACTCGACAGCGGCTGATCCGACTGCCTGGGAACTGTTCAGTATCAGTCTGAGGCTTCGGTTTACTGCAGGAGGAGAAACACACACACACACACACACACACACACACACACACACACACACACGTGTGTGTTCAGAGATTTAAAAGGTAAAATCACTAGAATGAAATGAAAGTGGTTCTAGTCAAAGACAACAGGTGAGTTTCCTGTGTTTTTCTCCTCCACAGCTGCTTGTTAAAGAAGACGCCGCCCTCTGCTGGTGTTGTAGGAGAACTGCAGCAGCTCATTACAGAATGTCCCACAACAAAAAATCGTTTTTTTACAAAACAACTCTGTGTTTTAGCTAAACAGTCAAATAAATAGGACATTAATAATTCTATTTTTGAGTTGAGCACAAAGCTGAGGATGCTGCACTTTACCTGGACCTCCAGGTTTATGATGCCTGGTGTCGTATGGTATCCCTATGGTATACTAACACTTGCTGTAAATGGACTGACGGTGCTGTGTAGTTGGATGTGGTTCTCTACCTGAACATGTCGTTGGGGTTGAGAGCTGCCAGCCAGTAGCTGTAGGAGTCGGTGTAGTAGTTGCAGGTTCCTCTACCGTGACACTCGATGAAGGGAATCTTTCTGAAGCTTTCCAGACATGATCCAGGAGAGGCCAGAGGCTGACCCGACCCCTCTGACCCAACTCCTGTTTCCTGCAGACCAACAACAGACAAGGTCAACGGGCAAAGAAGTAACTCTTCAGCTAGGGGAGCGGAGAACCAAAGTCCATGTCTGTCTTTATTTCAGGGAAATTGTTGTGCCTCATTACCATTGTTCTCATAACAGACAGAAAGAAAAGGAACCACAACCAGGAAAGATCCAACACCAACATAAATACACATAACCAATAACATAAATACAGAAAAACCTAATATATATATAGAATATGTAAAATAGACAAATTAAATTGGGTCCAATTGGGTTTCACTGAGCAGTATGTGGCGACACAGCCAACATTAAAACGCTCCAAAACATTACCACTAGGAGGAGTCTGACTCAAACGGAGGCGACAATACTAGCTCACCATCACGAAGGAGTATCCAACCCAGAGAGAGTCCCACTCAGAGGGACAGGCAGGAATGGAACTGGTCTGACTGTGGATGGCGACAACGTTGGCTCTGGCCTCACACACAGTACACCTACAACAGGAGAAGTCCACGGTTCAGAGTAAGACACAGACAAACACAGGCAGTTAACGTGAAGGCAGAGGGTTACCGGCTGATATAACTCCCCAGTGAGGCTCCGGTTATGAACGGGACACTGTCGGGCAGAAGTTCGTCAGTGGACAGCCAATAGGAGTAGTCGTTGCGTGAGGCGTAGTGACAGGTCGTCTGAATGTTACAGAACAGGAAGGGCATGGTGCTGAACTGGGGCAGGCAGCTCCCTAATGTACCTGAGGAGACCGAGAGAAGGTTTTATTTATACGGGAACATGCCGTTTGTGCGTCAACTGGATCACTGGTCCGACCTTTCTGATGTGGTGATGATACTTGATTGTACACTGAATTGTATTTATTGTTCTCAGTACTTTGTGTATGTTTGAGATCAGTCATCTTAATGAGCTAATTAATCACTAAACATCTACTATAAGTGAGAAGTATGAAACTTCTGAAACAACTGAAAGTTGCATAACACTCCAGCAAAGTACAAATACCTCAAACCGTACTTTCAATTCAATTCAATTCAATTCAATTCTATTTGTATAGCGCCAATTTACAACAGAAGTTATCTCAAGGCACTTTACAGTGTTTAAGGTTTAAGACCTTACAGAAAATATGTATACAAAAAATTATAGAGAAAACCCAACAATCCCATTTGAGCAAGCTTTAGGCAACAGTGGAGAGGAAAAACTCCCTTTAGAGGAAGAAACCTCCAGCAGAACCAGGCTCATAGTGGGCGGCCATCTGCCTTGACCGGTTGGGGTGAGTGGAAAGAGAAGAGAGAAAAGAACAGCAGGCAATAAAGACAACAACAAGCATCAAGAACATTGGGCAGATGAACTGGATTCTGGAGATGTACAGCTCCAGGCCGAGGATACCTGCAGAAAAGTACAGAGAGAGGGAGACAGAGAGGAGGAAACAACTAAAAGAGAGAGAAGACACAAAGTTAATGACATGCAATGGTGGCATTTGCATTGATACAAGAGAAAGGAGAGAGGAGAGGAGCTCAGTTTATCAGTAGAGGTCCCCCAGCAGAATAACCTATATCAGCATAACTAAGAGATGGTTCAGAGTCACCTGATCCATCTCTAACTATAAGCTTTATAAAAAAGGAAAGTTTTAAGTCTAGTCTTAAATGTAGAGAGGCTGTCTGCCTCCCGAACCTGAACTGGGAGCTGGTTCCACAGGAGAGGGGCTTGGTAGCTAAAGGCTCTGCCTCCCATTCTACATTTGGAAACTCTAGGAACCACAAGTAAACCTGCAGTCTGAGAACGGAGAGTTCTGCTTGGAAGATAAGGAACTATGAGGTCTTTAAGATAAGATGGAGCCTGATTATTAAGGGATTTATAAGTTAGGAGAAGAATTTTAAATTCAATTCTGGACTTAACAGGGAGCCAATGGAGAGAAGCTAACGTAGGAGAAATATGATCTCTCTTACTAATTCCAGTCAGAACTCTGGCTGCAGCATTTTGGATTAACTGGAGGCTCTTTAATGAGTTATTGGGACATCCTATTAATAATGAATTACAATAGTCCAGTCTGGAAGTAACAAATGCATGGACTAGTTTTTCAACATCACTTTGGGACAGGATGCTCCTAATTTTAGCAATGTTTCTTAGGTGAAAAAAGGCAGTTCTAGAGATTTCTTTGATGTATGAAGTGAAGGAGATATCCTGATCAAAGATAACTCCGAGGTTACTTACAGTATTACTTGAGGCCAGAACTAAGTCATCAATGGTGAGAATGTGTTTAGACATAGTGTCTCTGAGATTTTTAGGCCCAAACAGTATAACCTCTGTCTTGTCCGGATTTAGGAGAAGGAAATTGGAGGTCATCCAGGCCTTTATGTCTTTTAAGCATTCCTGAAGTTTGACTAATTGATTAGTTTCTCCTGGTTTCATAGATAAATATAGCTGGGTATCATCTGCATAACAATGGAATTTTATAGAGTGTTTCCTAATAATATTGCCTAAAGGGGACATATATAAAGTGAAAAGAATCGGTCCAAGCACAGATCCCTGTGGAACTCCATAGCTGACTTTGCTGTGCATGGAAGACTCATCATTAACGTGTACAAACTGAAATCTATCCGATAGATACGATTTAAACCACTCTAGTGCTGTTCCTTTGATTCCAATGACATGTTCCAGTCTGTGTAATAAAATGTTGTGATCTATAGTGTGAATGCAGCACTAAGATCTAACAAGACGAGTATAGAGAGTAGACCATTGTCTGATGCTAATAGAAGATCATTAGTGACCTTTACCAGTGCTGTTTCTGTACTATGATGTACTCTAAATCCTGACTGGAAATCTTCATACAAGTTATTTCTACGCAGGTGGTCGTACAATTGCTTAGAAACTATCTTTTCAAGGATTTTAGAGATAAAGGGCAGATTGGATATTGGTCTATAATTCGCTAAGACCCCTGAGTCCAGAGTAGGCTTTTTGAGCAGGGGCTTGACTACAGCAACCTTAAAAGCCTGTGGTACGCAGCCTATTTGTAAAGACAGATTGATCTGATCTAATATGGACGTGCTGATCAAAGGTAAGACATCCTTGAGGAGTCTAGTCGGGATGGGATCTAAGAGACATGTTGATGGTTTAGAGGAATTAATTACTGAAATTAATTCAGAATGATCTACAGGGAGGAAGCAGTCTAAGTACGAGCGTGGATCTAGAGTTGTTGTACAATCCATGCTATATGCAGGGATGATCTGATCAATTTTTTCTCTAATAGTTATGATTTTATTTGTAAAGAAATTCATGAAGTCATTGCTGCTGAGAGTTGAGGGAATACTAGGGTCAACAGAGCTATGACTCTTTGTCAGCCTGGCTTCAGTGCTGAAAAGAAACCTAGGGTTGTTCTTATTTGCCTCTATTAATGAGGAGTAATATGAAGTTCTAGCTTTACGCAGGGCTTTTTTATATATTATTAAACTATCTTTCCAGGCTAGGCAATATTCATCTAAATTGGTGGAACGCCACCTCCTTTCCAACTTACGTGATTTCTGCTTTAAGCTACGGATTTGTGAATTGTACCATGGAGCTAACTTCCTCTGACTCACTAGCTTCTTTTTCAGAGGAGCAACAGTATCAAGTATTGTTCTGAGTGAAGCACCAGTACTATTAACAAGATAGTCCACTTGTGCTGGAGTAACATTGAAATAACTGCCTTCCTCTGTGTTGGTACATGGCTCTGAAATAAAAGATGGAATCAGTTCCTTAAATTTGTCAACAGCATTTTCACATAAACATCTACTGTAGTGAATCTTATCTGTAGGTTTAGTAAAGTCTGGTACTGTAAATTCAAATGTAATTAAGAAATGGTCAGATAAAAGAGGGTTTTGGGGAAAAACTATTAACTGATCAACTTCCACACCGTATGTCAGAATAAGATCAAGGGTGTGATTAAAACAGTGAGTGGGTTTATTTACATTTTGGGTAAAACCAATGGAGTCTAATAGTGAATTAAATGCAGTGTTGAGGCAGTTATCATCAACATCTACATGGATATTAAAGTCACCCACTATAATGACTTTATCTGCACTAAGAACTAAATCAGATAGAAACTCTGAGAATTCAGTTAAAAACTCAGAGTAAGGGACAGGAGGACGGTACACAATAACAAAAAGGACTGGTTTTGGATTTTTCCAGTTAGGATCAGAGAGGCTAAGAGTGAGGCTCTCAAATGAATTAAAACTATGTTTAGGTCTGGGGTTGATTAACAAACTTGAGTGGAAGATTGCTGCTACTCCTCCACCCTGACCTGTGTTTCTAGGAACATGATAATTAACATGACTTGAGGGGGTCGACTCATTCAGAGAGACATATTCATCCTGCTGCAGCCAGGTTTCAGTAAGACAGAATAAGTCTATTTGATGGTCAATTATCAAATCATTTACTAACAGGGATTTAGACGAGAGAGATCTGATATTTAACAGTCCACATTTGATTGTTGTCTTGTTATTTTGTTCTAAGAGAGGAGTCGTCTTTATTTTTATTAGGTTTTTATGAATTACTCCTCTTGTGTTAGTTTTAGATATAAATAATTTAGGTATTCGGGGAGCAGACACTGTCTCTATAAGGTTATAGTAGTTTTGGGGGGGTGACGGCTGTAAGGAAGCTGCAGAGAGGTGTGTAAGACTGCGTCTCTGCGTCCTGGGCTCCACTCTGACATGTCAGGGTTTAGGTCGTCTAATAAACTCTGTCATATTCCTAGAGAGTTGAGACGAACCATCTAAAGTGGGATGGATGCCGTCTCTTCTAATCAGCCCAGGTTTTCTCCAAAACGTTTTCCAATTGTCTATGTAGCCCACGTTGTTAGCGGGACACCACTTAGACAGCCAGCGGTTGAATGACGTCATGCGGCTAAACATGTCGTCACTGGTCAGATTGGGAAGGGGTCCAGAGAAAACTACGGAGTCCGACATCGTCTTAGCAAAGTTACACACCGATTCAACATTAATTTTACAACATTAATACTTCAGCTCAGTATTTGATTAAATGTACTCAGTTACTTTTCACCACAGGTGCCATTACCCAGGTCTTGTCCATGAGCTCGGTTGTTCCCGTTGATGAACAGCAATGAGTATCCAGAGTATATCAGACTGGATCCTGTAGGACAAACCGGGATGGAGGTTTTTTGGCTGTGCTTGGTGAACAGGAAGCCGTTGGTCTTTGGTGGACTCCCACGTTCACCCTGTAGACCTCTGATACCTTTAGCACCAACAGGACCACGTAAACCTGCAGCCCCTGTGACAGCAGAGTCAGTTTTTAAGTGTTAAAACCTGGTTTCAAATCAACGACCAATATCGTCTCAACTCTTCATTGCCAGTGTAAGCAGTGTTAGCAATAGCTGCAGATGTCGTACCTTTTAGTCCAGGTAATCCTGGGTCTCCCTGATCCCCTTTTAATCCAGGACGGCCACTTGGTCCCATTTTACCAGCCAGGCCTTTGCTGCCCTTATAACCTGCAGCCACAGTACAGAACCCAGCTTCTAACAGTCAGTTAATTTGTACCTGAAACTGTTTTTAAAGTAAAGATATCATTCCACACTCACCTGGACCTCCAGGTTTCCCACGGAGTCCTGGGTGTCCGCTTGGTCCTGGAGGTCCCTGAGCTCCCCCACAGCCCATGTCTCCTGGTTCTGTGATTATGCTCATCAATACAATCTTCCCCATCTCTCCTGCAACAGGACAGTATTTAAGAGCACATGCAGCAATGAGGATTCAATACAGGGTAGTAGTACTACCACAAGGGGCAGTACAATGTCAGCAGTTGTAGTATTCTGTACGACTGCTCTGAGTTTTTACCGCATTACCTTTTGGCCCAGGTGGCCCTGGAACTCCTTGTAAGCCGCCTTGGCCTGGTGGTCCGTTCTCTCCCTTTAAACCTGAAACACACACAAAGAGTCCAGAGTCCACAGGACCAGCTCTGTTGTACCATGTCCGACCAGAACATGAAGTCTCAGTTCAGACCAACAAATACTACCAAGAATTATCATCGATGCGATTCTTTGTTCCGTTTCAAACTACAGACACTGCTGAGACTTTTTCTGATGACAGTTCAAACTGTGGATTTACTGTAGCGTCTACTTGTTATTTGACTGGACTTCTTACCAGCAGGTCCTGGGAGACCAGTTTCTCCACTCAGGCCTTTCTTTCCAATTGGACCTGGTCGGCCGTCTAAACCCTGTCAACATTACCAACAAATAGGACTGAGGACGTGATTAAGATGAACTAGAAATGGCATATATAGGTATTGTAACTGTGGGATGTACTGACAGGACTGCCCTGTAGCCCAGGGTCGCCAGGGTAACCGGGTGGACCTGGGTCACCTCTTGCTGCTTTATATCCCTTGTCTCCTTTAAAACCTGGACCTGGAGGACCTGGAGGTCCGCGACAGCCTGGGTGACCTACAGAGACAGAGACATAATCAGTGTCTCATCCAATAGCAGAACAAGTGTCTAGGTTCTACTTCCTGCACATGAAAACACTCGGAGAGAACCACATCAGGCACTGATGAAATGCTGAACTGACCATGGTGCCCGGTGAAGTCAGATGACGACCACATTTATTAGAGCTCACCTTAAATGGAACATGAGCCGCGTTGAGACTCACCTGACTGAAACCCTGAAGAGTTTTCAATAAAATGAAACAGTGACAAACCCACAGATTGTTTTTTCTCCTCTGGGTTAGGGTTAGTCACGTGTTAGAACAGTCAGTTAAAATCCAGTTCAGTAAATCGATCATCCTGTTGACGATAAAGTCCAGTTCTGTGGTGGTTCTACGGTGCGACACTCCAAGGACAAACAGACAGAATATAGATGTTGTACGAGAAGATCAACACAGCAGGTTTACATTATGAACAGGAAGACATTTGGATTAGAAACACCAAGGCCCGAGCAAATCAGTGTTAACAGCTGCTGGACAGACCCTCAACACTCCCTGAACTTTGTTGACTCAGAGTGTTCTCACCTTTCTGCCCTCGTATCCCAGGAACCCCGACTTCTCCTTTCAATCCTTCAGGGCAGACTCCTTCCCTGCCAGGACAACCAGGAGGACCAGGAGGTCCAGGAAGACCATAACATCCCACCTCTCCTGCAGGACCAGGTGGACCAGGAGGCCCACAGGAACCAGGTGGACCCTTCTCCCCAGGACTCCCTGAGAACATGAGGAGACAAACAGCATATTTCCTTTCTTCTGCTTTAGGTCCAATTGAAAATCATCATCACACCTGAGGACTCACCAGGTGGACCTGTTGTACCCTCTGGCCCTCGCGGTCCAATTCCAGAAGCTTGGGAAAAAACACTGATCAATCAAAACTGAGAGAAACAGACCAGCACCACTGATAGCACAGCTGATTCACTTTCCTCCTACCTCCCATTGCTCCTTTCTCTCCAGGAGGTCCAGGTATTCCATCTTGTCCCTGGTTTCCTCTGGGACCAGCTGGACCAGGATCTCCAGGAGCTCCCTTGTTGCCTATAATGACATTAACAACACTGAGGGGACAGATTCCACATAAAAGTGGAGAAGTAGTGCTGCCAGCTGATTAGATTAGTGCCAGAAAACGCTGGTCTCTGTACCGGTGAGTCCAGTGGGTCCCATCGGGCCAGTTTTCCCTGGAGGACCATCACAACCCTTTTCACCAGCAGATCCAGGAGAACCTGAGGACACAACAAGATGCACTGATTAGAGCTCCGCATTTATTCACTGTCTCAGTTTTATGTGCACATATAAAATATGCAGAAAAACATCTACGCTGAGCTTCACCCGGTTTTCACTTTATCAGGTGTCTCGTTGCGATTTCTATCATACTTCTCACTGTTGTACAGTATGTTTCTGAACTGTATCTGTGGTTCCCCGCTGCCTGAACATTAAATCAGCTGGTGCGCTTGTTGCATCCTACCTGCTGTTCCTGTTCACCATCAGTTACAGATTTTGCTAATGATATAAAATCCACACAAACAGTGGACAGATATGATACAGACATGAATGTGTACAGCACAAAGGACAAATACTATCAAGTCAATACTATCAAGTCACACCTCTGCATCCTGGGGGTCCAGAGGATCCTTTGGGGCCACAGGGGCCACAGCCTCCTGGAAGACCAAAGTTTCCGAAGTGTCCTGGCTTCCCCTTTGTACCTGGAGGTCCTGAACTTCCCAGAATCCCCTGAGATGAGAACAGAGCAGGAGACTCGTCAAAAACAAAACAAACTAGAACAAACTATCCAACATATACTTAGTACACTTAAATGTTAAGTTAAATTCATGAATGTTATAGATTGATCATTGTCTCTGTTCTGTGCTTCTGTGCTGTGTTAAATAATATTAGATCCACTTCATGATTTTCATCAGTGGTTTTGTTTGCTACCATCTGGACTGACACTGGAATAAGGGCATGTCTGTCATATGTATGACACCTTCTCTCCTGGTTGTCCTTTAGATCCTGGTCCAGGTGGGCTCGTTTCCCCTTTAAAACCTTTAAGTCCTCCTGCTCCCGGGATTCCATCTGAACCAGGTGTTCCACAAGGCCCAGCACAACCTTTCTCACCTTTACAACCTTGACAGAACACACAAGGAGACGAGAGAATTGAGAGAGTGAACATTTGTTTTTTTTAAAGTCTAGAGGGAGTTTACCTTGATTCACCTTTTTTTTTTTAGACAGCTGAAATTGTTCTTTTCTTTTTCAAGCTGACATTTATTTAAAGGTAGTTTTTTTAGTGATGTGTTCTGAAGGGTGAACTCTCAGCAGGTGGACTGACCACCAATACTAACCATCTCTGAGACAGCCCAGTTTACTCCTACTCATTCTAATCAGTAAAATCCACGAATATCAGCTTTTTAAAAATGTCTGCAGAGCTGCAGATTGTTCTGGGGGGTTGGTGGTTTGGGGATCGCTACCTGGTTTCCCCATCTCTCCTGGGTGACCAGGAAAACCAGAGGGACCAGGACAACCTTTAACACCATCTCTGCCAGGGTCCCCAGGAAGTCCTGAGAAACAGACATTTATGAAATATCAAATTCTAATTTTTATTAACAAAAAACATAAAAAACATGGTTCAGTAAAACTGTGACTGGAGTTCAGGGTGAGTTGGTCCTACAGCACTCAATGTTCAAATGATCCTGTCACAGCTGTGTTACCTTGTGGCCCAGTATTTCCAGGTTCACCATTGATGCCATCAGGGCCCTGGGGTCCTGGGAGACCCCTCTCTCCTTTATTACCAGTAAAACCTACTGGCCCTGAGAGAGAGACATAAAGCAGACCGACAGGTCACAGACCAGCCGGTTTTGTTGCGAGGCCTGGTCTCATTTGTGTTCCGTTTTGTTTTTTCAGTATTTTTCAGCAGTTCATTTTTTGCATTGATTGAAAAAATGAGATACACCATCAGAAGTGCTGGATTGTGGATTTGGACAGATTCAGGGTAGCCAGCTTCCGGGTTCCAGTCTATGTTTCAATAGCTTCATGTGTAACAAACAGAGTCAGGTCAAAGATTAAATGGATAATGGTATGTAAAATGGGCCCTGGTGTAGTCTCCTGGACAATAGTTACTGCACTGTAAATGCCAACAGAATTAAGACTAAACTGGGCTGAGCTGGACTGGACTGGACTAGAACAGACTACAGTAAGAAATAAATACAATCGAGTACCAGGGTCTCCAGGATCTCCCAGATCTCCATACATCTCTATAATCGTCTGCATTCCTTTCTGTCCAGTTTCTCCTTGGTCCCCCTGAGGTCCAGGAGGTCCCTGGGGACCCTTATCCCCGTCTACACCTGTCTCACCTTCGAGACAAATAAAAAAGACTGTTACAATCAGACACAGCTGAATTGATTGATTAATTACTGACTGATTTATTGATCAATTCACAGACAGAAACCTTTTGATCCCGGTAATCCTGTCTCTCCAGGTTTCCCATCAGCCCCAGGACACCCAAGAGTTCCTGGAGGACCCATGTCCCCTCTGGTACCTGAAAGACAGATATACGATTTATTTTCGATGCGAGGACACTGTGGTGACTTACGACTCTGATGTATGTCCAGTTCATCAGCAGGTTTAAATCAGACATGGCCACATCTCTTCACCTGGGTTCCCTGGTTCCCCATTGGTCCCTGCTAGGCCTGTCTGTCCAACTCCTCCTACTGGACCTTCCTGACCCTCAGGCCCTGGTTCCCCATGTGGTCCCTGAGGTCCCATAACTGCCACACCTGGCAGCCCAGGGTCTCCCACCAGACCCTTTTGGCCTCGTGCCCCTTCAGGACAAGATACAGGTTGGTGGGTTGGGGTGGTTGTGGTTTTAGTTCACTTCACTAATTCTTATGAACAAAGCTCAGCAGTTCTCATCCTAACAGTTAGCACCTGTAAATCCTATGATTCCCATGAGTCCCCGCTCTCCTCTTGGTCCAGGAGCTCCAGGTAAACAGAGTCCAACAGCACCAATGGGACCTGGTAAACCCTCCAGACCTCTATGACCTGAGAGACATTTAGTTTCCAATGTAACTGGACTGTGATATGAACTGCTCCGTGTATTCTGAAGGTCTGAGGTAAACAGCTATTCTTTGCATGCTAGGAGGGGGAAATCAACAGTTATGCCTGAACCACTGAGAGTAGAGAACATTCCCAACGGGCTTCTACTGATCTACTGATCAGTTTCAGAAACCTTGGTACGTGCAGACATTTCAACAATTTAATAAGTTGTCTGTCTTTGCCTGGTATAAATATTGAGAGAGACAGGTTAGTAGTCGGTTTTTAGCACAGCTCCGGCTGAAAATATAAAATACATTCAAACTTTCAGTGCACTCCTGCTTTGCCGATTGCACGGCAAACGTGTTTACTCATTCACAGCATAGACTGGGAGTGATACGAGTCCATTTAGTCCAGTGTCATTTACAGAGAACAAAACACTTTGAAGGAAATTACTATGTCGAGGTTAATCAGTGGACATGTGGGGTCCACTGGAGCCATCAGTACTAGTGGATTCACTTCTAAATAGGTCCAGTCTATGGGTCCTCAATCAGTAGTGGTGACCTACCATTGGCTCCTGGTGGCCCATCCTGTCCTGGAAGTCCTGGAGCTCCATTTGCTCCTTGAGGTCCAGGATGTCCTTGGGGCCCTACTAAGCCCTCTTCTCCCTGAGGACCCAGCTGACCTTGCTGACCTGGGAAACCAACACCTGCACCCCCCTGTGACCACAGGGACCAGCAAACAGGAAAACAGTAAATCAGAGGAGGAGGACAATGGTTCAAGATCTAAATGTTACATCCAACAAAAAAACAAGAAGCAGAGTGACAGTGTAATGTTGTGTTCTTGTCATGTTGGAGCTGAAATAAATTGTATTGTATTGTATTGGATGAAAACATCCAAATAATATTAATGACTATGAAACTGAGTGCTGACAAATACATAACATGCAACATGCCTAAGTGTGTCATACTGAACTCAATGCCTCCAGGTTGCACTGACTTCACATTTAATGAGGAACCTGGAGCCAACTGCTCAGACCTCGATCCAGCTCTGGATATGGACAATGTAAAGTTGTGCAACATGCAGAACAACCTCAACCTCTCAACCACAGACTCTGCAATTGCAGAGTGCTTCAGCTAGAGGACAGGAGGGTGTGTGAGATCTAGGGTGGGGAGGGGGGCTTTGTGAGGTGGCATAGGACATACCAGATCCAGCTCAACACCTAGAACACCATGGAGTTGGTCTTTGACTTCCAGAGGCCAAGATACTCCCTGCACCCTGGTGGTTCAGAGGTAAGCCAGAGTAAAAGGGAAGCCTCACGTCCCTACATGAGGCTTCCCTTTTACTCTGGCTTACCTCACACACCGTTTCCACATAGACACCTTTGGAGATTTTCTTATGTGCCTCTTTGCACTTTGTCATTTTTCTGAGAAAGCAAATCATCCAAACTTTTACATAATTTATGTTGAGGATTTCAGCCCGTTACCTTTGGACCCGGCATCCCTGGGGGGCCCGATGGACCTGCCCGTCCCTTATTACCAAAACTTGGTAAACCTGGATCCCCTGGAAGGCCTTTCAGTCCTGAATGCAGGTAAACAGTTAGGTATTCACATAAACATAAACCGTCTGCTGACTGTTGTCTTCTTCTAACTGACCTTTGACCCCTGGAAAACCTGGAGGCCCCTGGACAGAAAGTCCTTTGTCTCCTTTTTCTCCCTTTGGACCAACAGATCCTAGATTACCTTGAGGTCCTGTCACACCTGAACCAGGGAGAGACTTTAGCTGGAACACATACTGCATTTAAAAGGCAGACGGAGGTTCAACATACATCCACAGTTTTTCTGCTACAGTGAACAAGATGTGGTTTTATAGCTTTAATAGGTTGTGATTAATCTGAAACACATACCCATGAATATGACTCATAGTTTTTACCTGTGTCCAAGTTCATCAGTAAAGATCAAAAACAGTCCACATTAGATTTGCTTTGCTCGTCGCTCACCTTCAGGTCCAGGATTTCCAGGTAAACCCTTTACTCCTTTCTGTCCTAGATCTCCCGGAGAGGTTTGGATTTCACCTGGAGAACCCTTTTCACCTGAAAGAACACAGACAACTCAGATCCGTTAGTTAACTCGGGTTCTGCCCCCCCACTGGCCAGACCAAACCTAGACCGACTCACCAGGGTTTCCAGGATCTCCTTGCTGTCCCTGCACTCCAATGCTGCCTTGAGGTCCTGGAGGTCCTGGAGCCCCAATACCAAGAGGTCCTGAAGGTCCCCGCTGTCCTAGTAGTCCTCTGGAACCAGTCTCCCCGATTTGGCCTTTGTCTCCTTTTGGTCCCTGCGGCCCCTGTAGAGCAGCGCATGAAAAATATATTTCTGGCACACGCCTCCACCCTCCAGGATCTGGTCTGGATTGGTCTAATAAATAATCTGATACTCACAAGATTTCCTTTCTGTCCCTGAACACCTTTCAATCCCGGATCTCCTTGAAGTCCGTCTATCCCATCAATGCCTGGTGGACCTGCTGCCCCCTGAGCACCTTCCTCACCCTTCTGCCCCACACTCTGCATGATTCTAGGATCTCCAATAGGTCCTGGGGGCCCTGGGAGGCCCGGGATACCAAATGGTCCCTGAAGACAAACATCTAAGATGTACCTCACTGATCACACTAACCAGACAATCAGAGACTGTGTACCCGACCCCATTGTTTTATTCTTGCGATTGGACAGTCACTAGACAGCGCTGTCACTGGTGTCTCATTTACATTTAGATCCAGTTGCCATGACTCAACTTCCAGATGAGTGAAGTACAAAGCAAACAAAAACTCGTATCTAAGCCAAGGAGAGGAATTTTACTTTAAAGTGCTCTAGAAAGATCTTTTTAAGTTTCATGGGCATAAGTTCAAGTTTTGTAGTTTTTAAATAAAGGTTTTAAGTGCAGAGAAAGGTTCTGAAGAGTTTTGTTTTCAGCAAGTTCTTTTAAAGTTGAGAGTGAGGCAGCTGATCGTGCAGAGGTGGGTGGATCCTTCCACCATCGTAGAACCACAGAGCTGAAAAGTTTAGTCTGGGATCTTTTGAGGTGAGGGGACCACAAGACGTCATTCACTGGCAGAGCACAGTGAGTGAGAGGGATTGTAGACCAGGATGAGAGAGTTCAGGTAGGCTGGTGCAGTTGAGGTGACCTCTGTAGGTAAGAGTCAGGACTTTGAACCTGATGCAGCAGCTACAGATAGCAGAGATCTGGACAGTGATGTAACGTGTCCTTTTTGGCTGATTAAACATGAGACATGCTGCTGCATTTTGGATCATCTAGAGGGATTTGATAGTGCAGCTGGTAACAGAAGCAGGAGATGTGGTCAGTAAAGCTCAGCTGATCATCAATGATCACCCCCAGGTTTCTGGCAGACTTAGTGGGGACAATCTCTGTGGATCCTATGTTGATACTGATGTTGTGTTGTATTGAAGAACTAACTGTGAGGTCAGGTCCGGTCTCAGACTCCGCTCAGCTGAACCTGTTTCTACAGTGTCTGCTTTTTTGGATATGGACACAATTTTCATATTGTGAATTATTTCACAAATTTTCCTCATTATCATCTAGTAAATTTAGATTTTTAAAAAGCAACAGGTTTAACTAAAAAATTTGGTAAGCTCACCTGTGGACCAGGTGGTCCTACTACACCTTTGTCCCCTTTGTCACCTTTGGTACCTGGGAAACCATCTAAACCTGGATGCAGAATGACATCACACAGAGAGACAGGTAAGTTCTCCCCGTCATCATTCAGTCTAATTATGGAGCAGATTCTGCTGTCAATAAATAAAATAAAACCAAATAGCCTACTTTTACTTTGGTAAATACCAGAGTATATTGTGGGAGGATTATAAACTCAATAATAATAGCATTACTAAAGATAAGTTCTTACCCATCACTCCATTTTCACCAGGCTCTCCATGTATACCTGGAGGTCCTGGGGAGCCAGAAGCAAGAGGACATACCAAGCACAACTCCCCCTTTTCGCCTGATAAAAATCAATCAATCAATCAATCAATCAATCAATCAATCCATCCATCAAAAATGCTAAGTGTATCCACAGTAACAATGCCATTACTATTCCAGCGACAAAGCTCCAGGTTTACATCATTTTGTGACAAGTGCGTACGACAACTGTGACTACATAACAACCTGTGGATGCTGACACCATGTTGTCAGTTTCATGTTATTTGAATCACATTGTATTGAGTCATATTATACTGTTGCTATGATGCACAAAGAGACAAATATAAAGATACAGGTCATTTCCAGTAGTGGAAGATCCTTTACTTAAGTAAACATTTGTTGCAGCTGCAGTTGCAAAACCATCCACTTCTCAACCTTGACCATGTGTGTTGGCATCTTCATTAAATACACATCCAAGTAAAATTTAAAAAAGGATTTTCATGTATCACATACATGATGACTTTCATCTATGTGATACATTTAAACATATGACTTCTGTATGACAACAACATGGTGGAGTTTGGTGTCAAATCTGTTAAGTATATTTAAATACGAGAACTGAAGTGGTCAAGGAGACACAGGCAGTATGGTGTGGGTATTTTTCAGTTGGAATTGGAGTAGAATAAAAATCTCCATCATCTCCATCATCTCCATCCAGAACATACGACCTCTCATCTGTGCCATTATGTTATCCTTTTTGTGGCATGAGTGCATTCAAAGGGATTCCCAATAACCTGGTATATCAAACTGCAGTACTGCTCACACTACAAGACAGCCAGTCATAATTTCTGACACGACAGAAATACAGTTACCTATAAGGGAGCATGCGTTGATGTGATTAATCTGGTCAAGAACACTGCTCACGCTGCACATCAAACAATATGAGATTGGATTGATATCCATCCAGTGTCTGCTTCACTAAACTCACGCTTTCTGCCCTCCACTCACCTGTCTGTCCAACTGGTCCGCTTCTCCCAGGAAACCCCACTAAGCCTTTTGTACCTTTAACTCCTGGATCACCAATGCCATCTTCCAGAAAGTCTGACATAAAGAAAAGAACAATAAAATCAGAGAGCTTTTAATTATTTTGTTAAAGTTAGGCTGGCTGTTTTTTAGTTTAAAGCTCAGAGGCTCCAATATACTTCCCTGAGGGACACCTTACATTAACAAAGATGCAAACAAAGTGGATTTATTTAAATGTTTAGTTGATGGTTCCTCCCCATAGATCATTCGGAATAATTTCAATTCAGCAATTATATGACCACACAGGACAGGAATAACTTGTATGAAGATTTGCAGTCAAGATTTAGAGTACATTATAGTACAGAAACAGCACTGGTAAAGTAACGATCTACTATTAGACAATGGACTACTCTCTATACTCATCTTGTTAGATCTTGCTACATTCAACATATAGATCACAACATAGACTGGAACATGTTATTGGGATCAAAGGAACAGCACTAGAGTGGTTTAAATTGTATCCATCAGATAGATTTCAGTTTGTACATGTTAATGAGTCTTACATGCACAGCAAAGTTAGATATTGAGTTCCACAGGGATCTGTGCTTGGACCGATTCTTTTCACTTTATATATGTCCCCCTTAGGCAATATTATTAGGAAACACTCTATAAATTTCCATTGCAATGCAGATGATACCCAGCTATACTTATCTATGAAACCAGGAGAAAATAATCAATTAGTTAAACTTCAAGCTGCCTAAAAGACATAAAGACCTGGATGTCCTCCAATTTCCTTCTCCTAAATCCAGACAAGACAGAGGGTATACTGTTTGGGCCTAAAAATCTCAGAGACACTATGTCTAATCACATTCTCACCCTTGACTTAATATTGGCCTCGAGTAATACTGTAAGAAATCTCGGAGTTATCTTTGATCAGGATATCTCCTTCACTTCATACATCAAAGAAATCTCTAGAACTGCCTTTTTTCACCTGAGAAACATTAGAGTTAAAATTAGGAGCATCCTGTCCCAAAGTGATACTGAAAAACTAGTCCATGCATTTGTTACTTCCAGACTGGACTATTGTAATTCATTATTAATAGTTTGTCCCAATAACTCATTAAAGAGCCTCCAGTTAATCCAAAATGCTGCAGCCAGAGTTCTGACTGGAATTAGTAAGAGAGATCATATTTCTCCAACGTTAGCTTCTCTCCATTGGCTCCCTGTTAAATCCAGAATTGAATTAAAAATTCTTCTCCTCACTTATAAATCCCTTAATAATCAGGCTCCATCTTATCTTAAAGAACTCATAGTTCCATATGTTCCAAGCAGAACTCTGCGTTCTCAGACTGCAGGTTTACTTGTGGGCAGACACCCTCTGGATATTTAAGACTAGACTTAAAACTTTCCTTTTTTATAATCTTATAGTTAGAGATGGATCAGGTGACTCTGAACCATCTCTTAGTTCTGCTGATATAGGTTAGTCTGCTGGGGGAACTCTACTGATACACTGAGCTACTCTCCTTTCTCCTTTCTCCTCTATCTATTCTAATTCTACCATTTCATGTCATTAACTCTGTGTCTTCTCTCTCCTGTAGTTGTGTTTCCTCCTCTCTGTCTCCCTCTCTCTGTACTTTTCTGCAGGTATCCTCGGCCTGGAGCTGCACATCTCCAGAATCCAGTTCATCTGCCCAGTGTTCTTGCTGCTTTTTGTTTTTTTTTTTTGCCTGCTGTTCTTTTCTCTCTTCTCTTTCCACTCACCCCAACCGGTCGAGGCAGATGGCCGCCCACTATGAGCTGGTTCTGCTGGAGGTTTCTTCCTCTAAAGGGAGTTTTTCCCTCTCCACTGTTGCCTAAAGCTTGCTCAAATGGGGTTGTTGGGTTTTCTATATAATTCTGTATACAGTTATATTTGTAAGTTCTTAAACCTTAAAACACTGTAAAGTGCCTTGTTATGACATCTGTTGTGATTTGGTGCTATACAATTAAAATTGAATTGAATTGTGGTCTTATGCCTAGAAAACCACAGAGAACACCACAATCAATCAATAACAGATACAGTAGCAGTTTTAACTTCATACAACATTATTGAGAGAACCCTTTGTGGTGTGGTACGGAGCAAGAACTGATTATGTCCATATGTTATTCTGGTTACTTGGCATTCCTGGGTCTCCTGGTTCTCCTTCAGCTCCAAGACCTCCTGGGACTCCAGTCTCTCCTAGGGGGCCAGTGATATGTGGCCCAGGCTCTCCTGGTTCTCCCTTAGGTCCCATTGAACCAGGGGGACCCTGACGGCCAGGTGGACCTAGTTGAGCCACACCTTGAGAGAAGAACAATTTAGGTTCCCACTGCTCATTAAATAGGAAACAAAGCATTTTCATGAACTAAATATGTTATTGCTATTATTAAGACTTTTATTGAGTGATTATACTGATTATTTGCTCAAGAGCAGAGAGGAAAGACATAGGATACCTGACTCGCCCTGTAGTCCAGGAAAACCAATGAGTCCTAAAAGAAAGGAGAGAAGAACATTACAGTCTGCTGATTAAGTAACAATTGTTATTATTATACATTTACTTGCTATGTTTCTGTGAAAACCCACATTCCCCGGATAAACTGTGTCTAAAAGAGTTTTATGCAGCCTTGTAAGTGCTGTAGGTGTGTAACTCATGGAGATAACTAAAGGCAGGAACAACACCTACACCAATCAAAATGTATGTAAAACTTAATGAGAATACGGCCATGTTGGAAAACCAGATGAACAGTTACAGAACAGCTTCATTAAAATATATTTCATCAAAGACATTTTTTTATTTCCATACAACCCAGTTGTAAAGTACTAAATAAAAACATTTACATTTTACATTTACATTTAGTCATTTATCAGACGCTTTTATCCAAAGCGACTTACAAGTGAGGAACAAGGCAAACAAACAAAATCTAAGTCAAGGAGAAAAAACATTAAAGCAAAGTGCTATCAAATAAGTGTTTCTGTTTCAAGAAATGTGAGAACGAAAGAGTAGAAGTTTTTTTTTTTCCCTTTTTTAATTTAAGTGCAAAGGAAGAGTTCTGTTTTCAGCAGTTTTTTAAAGATTGCTAGTGAGGTGGCTGAGCGTGCAGAGTTCTGCAGCTCATTCCACCATCGTGGGATCACTGAGCTGAACAGTTTTCCTTGGTGTCGACTGTGTGGTGCTGGTACCACCAGACGACGTTCCCTGGTCGAGTGCAGTGGACGGGAGGGGATGTAGACCTGAACGATTGAACTGAGATAGGATGGAGCTGTAGAGTTAACCACTCTGTAGGCAAGAGACAGAGCTTTGAACTTGATCCTTGCAGCCACAGGAAGCCAATGCATTTTTGTAATACAAAACAAAATTCAAAGGTGTGATACCTTGTTCTCCAGGGGCTCCTGGAGACCCGTGGGGCCCGGGTACACCAGGCTGTCCCTTCAGAAATCTGTGGTTCCAGACCATCTGATAAAAACACACACAGATTTTCTATTAGTCTACTAGTCTGATCCTCTAACCTGATTCTAGGGTTAAAGTACCTGTGGTTCATCTGTTTCATGTTTCAAGATCATGACAATTGAGTACAAGACAAAGCAGCAGCTCTAGAGGCAGTCTTTCCTGTCAACTGCAATGCCATTTTATTCAACAGATATAAAAAGAGTCAGTAAAAGTTCAGACTCACCTCTCCTGGAGGACCTGAAGGACCAGGATCCCCTTTCTCTCCCTAAAAACACAAACACTGTATTAATGCAGCTCAAAGATTTCTACCAAATCCAATCTACCATAATGAATTATGAATCGCAGACAAACCTTAAAGAATACTCACCCTTGCTCCCTCAATACCTGGAGGACCGAGGTACCCCTGATCCCCCGGGTCTCCCTGAAGACACAAACAGATTTAATTCTTCAGGCCATCATCAGTATTGTTTCTACAGATTCGAATGATGAGCAAAACGTTTGGCACCAACTCTAATAATCCAGGTGGTGTACCTATTGTATGTTACATTCAGCTACACAAAGCTGAAATATTCCACCCATAAAAATGCTAAATTCAAAGAATTTCACCAGCAGATGTCACAGTTTCTTACTGTGTTTTTTAAACAATGAACCAACACAATTGCTTCTTATTAATTCATTCCTGCCTACAAAGAAACATAGTTTAAACACCTCTGCATTAAATATAAAGTGCAATGACATAGTGCACAATACCTTAATAAGCTTGCTCAGTGGGGTTGTTGGGTTTTCTCTATAATTTTTTGTATAAATATTTTCTGTAAGGTCTTAAACCTTACACTGTAAAGTGCCTTGAGATAACTTCTGTTGTAAATTGGCGCTATACAAATAAAATTGAATTGAATACCCAATTACAGAACAAAACAATAAATGCCAAAATCACAGCCCAAACCTAACATCTTACCAAACTACAACAAAAGATTAGCACTTTCAAAATCTGTGAGCAACACCACTTTAACAATAGTGTTACATTTACCTATTACAAAGAACTAAATGCCTCAAGTAGAAAATCCGGATATAACTAGTAGAAAGCTAACATTAGCGTAGCAGACTTGTTACCTGTTTTCCGAGCTCTCCAACAAGTCCATCCTTTCCCAGTTTTCCCTGAAACAGAAACAGTAATTAATAAAAAAGGATTACAGCCGTTGAGGTTTCTGATGAGGTTCAGATTTGAAGCAGCAACTGCTAAACGTCAGGTTAAATTCAGGAGTTAGACCCAGTCTTGATTATAGATCCATGTTATTCTAGTTGTTCTCTCTCTCTTACTAATGAGCCGGGGTCTCCTCGTGCGCCCTTCTCTCCTTTAACCCCGACTCTCCCTGGTAGACCCTGGAGGAGAAAACAAATGCACACATGAGTCTGAAACTCAAAGAGTAAAAACTGTATGGACGAGGTGGTAGAGAGCTGAAATTAACCTACAGGAGGTCCACGACAACCCTTCTCTCCAACTTCACCTGGTTCTCCCTGAAATATAACAGAAACATTTCAGCAACAACAGTCAGAGAAACAGACAAAGAGAGAGACGGTCGGTCAGACACAGGCAGACCTTCAGTTCTTTGGGTCCTTCAGCATACAGTTTGATCCCTTTCTGTCCAGGGATTCCTGGAGGTCCACGATCACCCTAAAAACCCAACCAGTTGATGACAATGATGATGATGACAGATTAGAAATGTATGAATGTCTGCAATAAACTAAACTATAAACTTACACTTTACACAGACTTTAATTTATAACCTGACTTAAATCTGGACTTGTTTACCTTCTGTCCTTGAGGACCTGGGATCACTGGACTGGGACCCTCCTGACCCTGAAACAAAAATACACCATCAGGACCAGATGATGAAAGGCCATACTAATCAACTAATCTACCTTGCTGATTATCACTGGACAATAACTTTTAAGATGTTTTGTTTCAAGTCAGTTGTTGGTGTTGATGTTCTTAAAGGGAACAGAACGAAAACCTCTTTGACTGAACTGCAGGGCCACTGACCTTCTCTCCAGGGACCCCTGGTAATCCTGGAGTTCCCTGGAAATCAAAATGAAATAATCAAACTGTTGATGTGATCATTTGTGTTCAACGTCCTGACATTATAGGTGTCTTAAAAAAGCAGAATAGTGTAATAGGTTACAGGAAGTCCGGGAGGTCCTGGTGGTCCAAGTGATCCTGGTTCTCCTGGAAGGCCATTCAGCCCCTAAAACACAAACAGCCATCGAAAAAGATTCCAAAAGTACTACTGCTACTTGCTGGGTTGATTTAAAGAACCCGTTTATCTTCATATTGAGAACAAAGACCAAGTTCCACAAAATGAGAATTTTTACAAGATGCGGAAAATTAGGAAGATCATTAGTTTTGTTAAAGAAATAAAAAGTCTGGCAGTAACTGACCTTTTCTCCAATTTGTCCTTGTGGTCCTATAGTTCCTTTAATTTCCTGAGGGATGGGGTACGTGAACGAGTCTCCCTGAAACCAGAACCGCAGCAGTCACACAGTCAAAGCCAAAATTCCGCTTATACCAGAGGTGAAGAGCTTGATGAACATTTAAGATTTGCTGAAAAGACTGTTTCCTGTTTGTAGTTCTGAAACTGAGACTACGGTGTAACAAGCACTGTGTGTGAGGACATATGAGGTACAAAGCAGCAAAAATCAAAGTCAGGAAAAGACAGTGTGACATAAGTGCTGGAATTGATAAAAGGTTTTATGAGTGCAGAGGAAGTTGGTGAAGAGTTCAGCCTTTCCTCTGTGTTTTGAACATTGGGAGTGAGCTGCTGCTTTGTTGGCACAGACAGATTGCCGACCTGGATAAGGCTGATCAGGCTGCTGAGTTGACCACACTTTAAACCCAATGCAGGCAGCCACTGAAAATAAATTGGATATTAACAGTTTCGAACGTGTCTAATATGAGACATGCTGCTACATGCTGGATCATTTGACGGTCTGATTAGCTGGTAAGTTGATCTTTCTGATCTTTCTCGTGTTGTAGAGTATGAATCTACTGCCTGATGATGGAGGAGATGTGGTTGGTAAAGCTTAGTTGGCCGCGGATGGCGACGCTCAGAATTGTGGCAGAAATGTTGGCTTAGCTGTTTACTGACAATGAAAAAGAATCCAGTGGGATTAGTTTGTAGAGATGAGCTGAATATATTTCATGTCATTTTAGTATGTTTCATGTCATGTCTTGCCTCTCTACTGTCTCCTGTGTAGTAAGGCAAAGATATTTCTGAAAGAATAAAAGCGTATAGAATAAATCATGTTCGATGACATAAAATCAAGCTGGAAATACATTAATACGTAGATTAAATACATTACTACTGCCAAACTCTGAGGTTGGCTGTTGGCGCCCTTACGATTTTAACTGCATGTGTAACACCAACAAGCATTAACAACAGTATGGGAACGTGTTCAGGTGTGTTCTCTTACCTTTACACCACGATGGCCTGGTAGACCCTGAAACACATATTCAGTAATCTTTAGCTTGTCAGAGTTAGCCTAGCTTAGCTTCAGTGATTAACCTATAATCAGTACAGGAAGTAGGTAGGACTTACCCGTAATCCTACAGGTCCTTGAATCCCGGGAAATCCTGGGTAACCAATATCCCCCTAAAGAAACAAATCAATCAATCAATCAGTGATGACCTCACTTTTACACAGCATCAGGTCACACAACGTGTTTATATTAAGCACCTTCCTGCAAATATTACATTCAGTAGATGTTCCAGTTTTGAAAGTTGAACCTTTCTCTGCAGTGTGTAGACATCAACACACTTGTTGTTTGCATGTGAAACAAACTGCTCATTAACTGAAATGTTTTCAATATTGGAGCATTTAAAAGCATGTTCCTTCACAAAACACATCAAAACCCTTGAACCATAAATATATATATATAAAAATCCCCATCACCCAAACAATAACATTTATGTAAATAATGTATTAAATCCGTTATTCTCTTGAGGATACATAAATGAAATATTATATAATAATAATAATAATAATAATAATAATAATAATTTTTATATTATTCTCCTCTATAACGTAAGACAGAAGCTAAAGAAGTCTAAGATGTGTCGGATTTTACCAACTTCAAATCCAAAATGGAACCCGTCATACAGTGTTTGCATTAATATTCACCCCCTTGTGTGTGTTTTTTTATTTATTTATTTCTTACTTTGTATATAATATACTGTATGTACTGCACTGATGGGTGATCTTGTTTACACTGACTAAAACTGAGACTATAACTAAACTCACTCTGTTGCCAGATGATAACGACATACTTTATTAATCCCCTTGGTGAAATTGTTGTTTGGAGAGCTGCAGTAGATGACGGCACTACTGTGGGGTTTCCATACCTTGTCCAAGGACACCTCCACATGTAGCCAGGAGGAACCAGTAACCCTGGCTTTTATAAATGACTGCTCTACCAACTGAGCTAACTGCCGCCTTACGATCTGTAAGGTCCACATGACTTTGGAAGAACCAACAGATCCAATAACACATCAAATCTGCAACAACATTGTGTGATATTATCCAATATTAGACAAATATAAATATAATCACTTAGGCATATAGAAGAATATAAAGCACTTTTTCCCCCCACACAGGGCCCTGAGACCAGGTAACATGACAGAAATAACCCAACATGTCTGATGTTATTGGTAACTGTTCCTAACTGATTATACAGGTACTGGTCATATAGTTAGAATATCATCAAAAAGTTGATTTATTTCCCTAATTCTGCTCAGGAAGTGAAACTTGTTTATTATATTTGTGCATTACACACAGACTCATATATTTCAAGGGTTTATTTCTTTTAATTTTGATGATTAGAACTGACAACTAATGAAAAACCCAAATTCCGTAACTCAGAAAATTAGAATATCACTTAAGACCAATACAAAGAGAGGATCTTTAGAAATCTATGCAAACTGAAAAGTATGAACATGTACAGCACTCAATACTTAGTTGTGGCTCCTTTTGCCTGAATTACTGCAGCAATGCGGCGTGGCATGGAGTCGATCAGTCTGTGGCACTGCTCAGGTGTTATGAGAGCCCAGGTTGCTCTGGTGGTGGCCTTCAGCTCTTCTAGATTGTTGGGTCTGGCATATCACATCTTCCTCTTCACAATACCCCATGGCTTTCCTATGGGGTTAAGGTCAGGCGAGTTTGCTGGCCAGTTAAGAACAGGAATACCATGCTCCTTAAACCAGGTACTGGCAGATTTGGCACTGTGTGCAGGTGCCAAGTCCTGTTGGAAAATAAAATCTGCAACTCCCTAAGGTTGATCAGCAGCAGGAAGCATGAAGTGCTCTAAAACGTCCTAGTATACAGCTGCTTTGACCTTTGACCTCAGAAAACACAGTGGAGCAACACCAGCAGATGACATGGCACCCCAAACCATCACTGACTGTGGAAACTTTACACTGGACCTCGAGCAACGTGGATTCTGTTCTTCTCCTCTCTTCCTCCAGACTCTGGGACCCTGATTTCCAAAGGAAATGCAAAATTTACTTTGATCAGAGAACATAACTTTGGACCACTCAGCAGCAGTCCAGTCCTTTTTGTCTTTGGCCCAGGCGAGATGCTTCAGACGCTGTCTGTTGTTCAAGAGTGGCTCGACACAAGGACTGCGACAGCTGAAACCCATGTCTTACATACGTCTGTGTGTTGTGGTTCTTGAAGCACTGACTCCAGCTTCAGTCCACTCTTTGTGAATCTCCCCGCATTTTTGAATGGGTTTAGTTTCACAATCCTCTCCAGGGTGCAGTTATCCATATTGCTTCTACACTTTTTTCTACCACATCTTTTCCTTCCCTTCGCCTCTCTATTAATGTGCTTGGACACAGAGTTCTGTGAACAGCCAGCCTCTATAGCAATGACCTTTTGTGCGTTTGTCCTTGTGCAAGGTGTCAGTGGTCATCTTTTGGAAATCCTTTCTTTGTATTGGTCTTAATATTCAAATTTTCTGAGATACTGAATTTGGGTTTTTCATTAGTTGTCAGTTCTAATCATCAAAATTAAAAGAAATAAACCCTTGAAATATATGAGTCTGTGTGTAATGCATGAATATAATATACAAGTTTCACTTTTTGAACAGAATTAGTGAAATAAATCAACTTTTTGATGATATTCTAATTATATGACCAGCACCTGTAGTGCCGAAGAAGGAAGTTTAATTGGCACAAACCACTTGAGCCTCCCCCACTACCCCATGGGACAATTAAAATCTATGAAAAATGTCTTCACGAATGTTAGAAGGCTCACAATCGATGGATGGATGGACAATGGATTTAGGAGATGGGCAGACAAAGGTCTTAGAAAAATTAATCAGTTATTTAATGATCTAGAACTTTAATCATTCTCTCAACTCCAACAACAATATATGCTGCAGAAGAGTTGTATAAATATCCAGATAAGACACTACATCACAAGTCACGAAGAAAAAGAAAAAATTAGAGAAAATCCTAATAAGATAGAAGAATACGGTATTGGTATTATAGAAAGTAGTAGTATAGTTTGTTATAATAAAAGAGGTTGTCTGGGAAGACCTATGTGTAAACTTTCATAAAGGAATCAATAGTCAACTATTAATTGAAAACTGAAAATTTGATTTTTCTTATTTTACACAGCAGCCAATGTTGGTGCCAACTGTCCTATAATATTTACAGATTTAGATAAGATAGGAAGATGTATGAATCTCTACCTTTGTCCCATTGCATCCTGGAAATCCTGGTCGGCCAATGGGTCCTTCATGTCCAGGTAGTCCCTGAGAAAAAACACACAAACCGTGTTTTCAGAACATGTTAGAAACATGTTCTGAAAATCTGAAAAATAGAATGCTAATCTAATAAATCTCATCAGGTTGTTTTCTGGAAAAGCAGAGATTACTGGCAGTCCTGGGGGTCCTGGGAAACCTGATTTTCCTGGAAGACCCTGAAGATTAAAGAATATATGTTAGTGATCCATAACTCCATATTCTATCAAACAGCAGATGTATCCAACATGATTCTCAAAGAAAATCTGAAGTTGACGCAGTTCAATAAGCTGTCATACCCGAGAGCCCTTCACTCCAGGCCTTCCTGCTGCTCCCTGCTTCCCCTGAGAACAACAACAACAACAACAACAAAAAAAAAAGAGAATTTAATTAATTAATTAATTAATTAATTAGTTGGTTAATTACGTATTTCTTATTATCACCCCTAACATTTCTAATGACATTTGATACATCAAACACCAACACATGAAGAGTGATTTATAAGAACTTAATAAAAATTAATTAATTTACTGTATTGAACTTTAGTTTACCTAAGAAAAATAATTTACTACGGCAGATGTTAAAAATACTGTTGACAAATTTTAGAAAAACAGAACAACCCACAGTTTTTTTTCAGCACTGTAGCCAGGCTGACAAAGAGTCATAGCTCTGCCGAGCCAAGTAAAAAGGTCAGATTCAGTAATTAAATGTCAAAGTCAAGGCCCGCGAGATCATTTCTATATTATTGTTATTAATGGCCCGACGATATGAAGCGGTGGTAACACAATAAACTACAGATCCCATAATGCAGCGCTTCAGCTGCCTTGTCGAACACATTCCACGTTAATCAAGTTTAGCTTATGATGCTGCAAGTTATTATGAAGCTGGTCCTCAGGATGCCAAGTAATGTTGAACCATATCGTTACAACGGTGTTCCCAAATACGCACTTTGCTGATAAACTGAGTTCTCAAGGAGCTTTGGTGACTTTGACGAACAAGAAAATCATTTTGCCGTCGATTTGGAAACTTCACCTGTGCAGATTCAGATGGAGCTGAATGAGCTGCAGTGTAATGACTGAAGGTAAAGTAGGACACTGCAGGACCCGCACAGTTTATTCACTCCATTCCCGTAGAAATGTCCCAGCTCCGTCCACATGGGGCTCGAACCTTGTTTATGTTTGGTAGCACAAATCTTAGTGAGAAGCTCTTCTCAGTGATGAAGACTAACAAAACAGCACACAGGAGTCGTCTCACTGGTGAGAACCTACAGTCCATCCTGAGAATCTCCACAACACAGAACCTCACAACAAATATAAACGAACTTGTTGACAAAAACAGATGCAGCTCTGATAAAATGACTGAAGAGCAAAGACAACTGAATGATTTGATTTGTTATTGCTGAAAAGCACTAATTTTATTTATATTTCCAGGTTTTGTTATGCAGCATGTTCATATTTTGAATTTGTATAATTTTGACAGGATATATTTTTATAGAGAGTAAAATCTTTTGGGATATTTAAAATTTAAGTTAATTTTTTATATAAAATGACAGAAGATTAAAGACATTTGAATGTTTGTTCTTTTAATGTTTACTTTATTTCTAACTTGTATAATTTAGACAGGATATATTTTTATAGAAAGCAAAATAGTATAAGTTATTTAAGGTTTACGTTAAAAAAAGTTAAGTTTTAAAAGTTTTAGTGTGTTCAATAAATGTTTATCCTGTTCGGCCCGCGACTTAGTGTGTTTTGGATTTTGGGCCCCCTGTGCAATTGAGTTTGACACCCCTGCTCTAAACCATCAACATGTATTGTATGAGGATTTCCAGCCAGGATTTAGAGTACATCATAGAACAGCACTGGTAAAGGTCACTAATGATCTTCTATTAGACAGTCCATTGACAGTCCATACTCTCTATACTTGTCATGTTAGATCTTAGTGCTGCATTCACACTATAGATCACAACATTTTATTACACAGACTGGAACATGTCATTGGAATCAAAGGAACAGCACTAGAGTGGTTTAAATCGTATCTATCGGATAGATTTCAGTTTGTACACGTTAATGATGAGTCTTCCATGCACAGCAAAGTCAGCTATGGGGTTCCACAGGGATCTGTGCTTGGACCGATTCTTTTCACTTTATATATGTCGCCCCTAAGGCAATATTATTAGGAAGCACTCTATAAATTTCCATTGTTATGCAGATGATACCCAGCTATATTTATCTATGAAACACTTCTCCTCACTTATAAATCGCTTAATAAATCAGGCTCCATCTTATCTTAAAGACCTGATAGTTCCATATTTTCCAAGCAGAACTATCCATTTTCAGACTGCAAGTTTACTTGCAGTCTCTACATTTAAGACTAGACATAAAACTTTCCTTTTTTATAAAGCTTATAGTTAGAGATGGATCAGGTGACTCTGAACCATCTCTTAGTTCTGCTGATATAGGTTAGTCTGCTGGGGGACCTCTACTGATAAACTGAGCTCCTCTCCTCTCTCCTTTGTCCTTTATCCATTAAAATTCTAACATTTCATGTCATTAACTTTGTGTCTTCTCTCTCCTGTAGTTGTGTTTCCTCCTCTCTGTTCTCCTCTGCATGTATCCTCCTCCTTGGAGCTGTATATCTCCAGAGTCCAGTTACTGGTCCTACCAACATGCCCAGTGTTTTTCCTGCTTGTTGTTTTTTGTTGCCTGCTGTTCTTTTCTCTTTCCTCTTTTCACTCACCCCAACCGGTCGAGGCAGATATAGACGACTGAGGCGAGAACCTTAAGGAACTCCACAGTCAGTTACCATCATCCACTCTTACCTTTTCTCCAGGTAAGCCTGGGTGACCCTCTATTCCAGGGTAGCCGATAACTCCAGGAAGTCTATCGAATCCAGGGTATCCAGGTTCTCCCTGTAGAAGAGAGAGACAGAAGTTCAGATGATCCAAAAAAGGAAAAAAAAACCCAACTTTATTATTGGTACATAGTTTTTCCTCGTTACAGTTGTTCTAAACTCAGAAAGAAAAAAGGAACCACAACCAGAAATGAACCACATCAATACAGAAAACTAAGCCAACACACTGTGCAGTGGGTGGGAGGGATTGTTCAGGACTGAGAGGAGTTTGTTCAGCATCCTCCTCTCAGCTACAACATGTAGAAGGTCCAGCTCCACCCCCAGAACACAGCCAGCCCTCCTGATCACTTTGTTCAGCCCGTGTGTGTGCCACCTTCATGTTGCCGCCCCAGCAGACCACAGCATAGAGGATGACACTGGAACCACAGACTCAGAAAACATCCGCAGCATGGTGCTGCAGACGTTGAAGGACCTGAGTCTCCTCAGGAAGTACATCTGGCTCTGAGCCCTTCTGTACAATGCTGATGAGTTTTTAGTCCAGTCCAGTTTGTTGTCCAAGTACACTCCCAGGTATTTGTACTCGGACACGACCTCCACCTCCTCCCCCTGTATAGAGAGAGGGATGACGGGACTCCACCAGCTTCTTTGTTTTACTGATGTTCAGTTGAAGATGGTTGAGTCCACAAAACTGTCCACCACTCCACAGTACTCTGTGACATCTCCACCCTTAATCATCAGAGAACTTCTGAAGATGACAGGACTCTGAGTTGTCTGAGGTGTACAGGGTGAAGAGGAAGGGAGACAATACTGTCTCTTGTGGAGCACCTGTGCTACAGACCAGTGTCAGACCCACAGTTCTGCAGGCGGAAGTACTGAAGACATAATGTTTGGAACAGATCCGAGTCAGTTCACCTGTTGACACAGTGGTGGTAAACTCAGGTATAGTCAGGTCTGTCTGTGCTCCCGGTAGTGGTCCAGGTGCATTCAGGTTCATAAGTGAACAGAAGGGCGTTTCATGTTCAGCAGAGAGGAACCCATCTTTCTTCTCCTGTTGTTGAACACACCTGAGATCACAGTGCTCACACCTGGGTGGTCTGAGAAGCCACACCTGACTGAGTCACAGAGTGTAGCAGAGATACAAAGCCTTCAGGGTTCACTGCAGCTGAACTCAGATCTGAAAACTGTAACGTATTAGAGGAGCTATATTGATCACATATAAAACAAATGTAAAACGGTTCATTCAGTTTATTCACAATGTAAACAGGCTGAACTTTCTCTCAAAACGCAGAAAGAAGAATTTCACATATGAACCACCTCGTACAACCTTGAATAGTACGAATGAGTATGTACGTTTTCTCATACATCATCACAAAATGCTTCACAAAAGAGAAAAAGAACAGAGAAAAAGGTAAAACATAGAAACTACATATGAATACAGAGATGATGTAAACCCATATCACTTCACTTTAGGAATAAATTGGACCACAGTACACCCAAAACAATCAGTAAACCCACATTAAACTCCTCTAGACCCTCATCACCGCACACGTTTTAACAGAGGCTGAAAAGCCAAGGATGATGCTAGAATATGTCAGGTGAGCGACCGTGGTTCACCTGGTGAAATAATCCTCAAAATGCATTAAATCTGCTTAAAACTGGAAAATTCAAACAAAGTCTTTTAATACTGTCTTTAACTGCAGTCTGATTTCAATTTGTTCTTTGTCCAAAATCTCTTCAGCGAATGCACAGCTGTGTTTTCCGGGCACCAGGTGCAAACAGTGGCACTGCCACATGCTCTCTGCCTTCTCCACCTGATTCACCCTCATCTGTTATGATGGATGAAACTGCTATATGCTGCACTTTGGAGTTAGAATGGTGTTTCTTATATATTAAGGGTGCCATTTTAACGGCTCTGTTGATCCATTGATTGTCCTTGTTGCATGAAGAGCTGCTGCACACTGATAAGTGATAACCTTCTTACATGTTCTGTACAGATATAAAGTTTGGATCAGATCCTACACACAGTTGTGTAAATAAGGCCTCGGGTCCTACTGATGTCTGCAGTGACCGTGGGTCACCACTGGAGAGCAGCCCACTGACACTGGTCCTGCCTCAGTGAGGTCTACCAGGTCTTTAGATTCTCTGGCTACAGGCGGATACACAAACCTCTGATAGCCCTGATTAGCCTGAGAGGACAACTGCAGACAGACATTTCTTAGAGCTGTAAAAGTACCGTCACTATAAAATAAAATAAAATTAAATTAAATTAAATTAAATTAAATAAAATACAATAATTTATCTTGCATTTACTGGTTATTTTCTGCAGAAGAATCAAAGACCAATATGTGTCTGTGTTGTAAATAAGTGTTCATATCACTGGATAAAGACAGACATTTAGACATCTTCTCACCTTTTGACCTTTGACCCCATCACAGTGACATAAAGACTTCCCGCTGCAGTGACAAACCTGCAGAGATACAACCAGAAGATAACAAATAAGGTTTTCATCAGTGCGACAATTAAACAGGATCAAACAACAGAAAAGTGGAAGAAGTTAAAACGTTTCAAGTTCATAGTAACAGTACAGGTCTGAGTCAGACCTGTATCTGCAGGTGTAATAAACCTCGGCTTAGACCGCAGCACTGCTGCTGAACATGTTTCTTCATGATATCAGACATTTTTCTGCAGCCTGGAACCCAAACATCTTCATGTATCCTGCAGGTGTAACAGTGCTGTGTGATAAACAGAACCAGCAGACAGCAGACATACAGGTTGAAGGCCTGATTATCTTCGTTCCTGTCTCAGGGCGCCTCAGTGACAGGAGATGCCCCAACACGTCCCGCAGCAGGGCACCATGGGTAATGTTCTACATTTACTTTACTGTGAGGATTCAGCAGCTTCACGCAGAGACCTGCAGACGCTCTCTATCTGATCTTGATTGGTTTTGTGCATCACGCAACGTGCAAATAAAGTACTTGAGTAAATGTATTTACTTCCATTTGACTTCTGAGCCCCCCCATTGTGGGATGTTACCCCCACCATACATAACTGTAGGGATGATATTTGCAGGTGATGCACGGTGCTGTAAAGGTGTCTGAAGCTCTGTTAGTGGAGTCAAGAGTCAAGTTTTAATTATGGAAACAGCAGTGACTGATCTCAGGGGGTTGGACAATGAGGCCAGATGTTCAAATTACTGTTTGGTGGTTCAGCAAAAGGAGCATCAGCTTGAGACACGAAGTCTCGAACTTCTGCATCTTCATCATGTATCATTTTCTTAGCTGCAGGAAACAGTCAAGTCAAGCTGCCTGGAGTGCACTTGGGAGTAGTGTTTAGGTTATTGCTGTTTCGGTCGGGAACGAATGGAACAAGAGGCAAAATGAGTTGCAGCATTAAGAGATAGTACCCTGTCCCTGTGTCAAACCTAGAGTTTGGAGGAGCTGCTCCTTCAAGGTAAAAGGAGACAGCAGCAGTTGGTTTCACATGGAGGCGCCGGGGTAGACCCGGAACATACTACAGAGATTTTCTATATTATCTGGCCGGTGAATGTCTCAGTGTTCCTCAGGTTAAGCTGGAAAAACGGTCCTGAGAGATGTTGGAACTACCTTACTGAAGGTGCTGCGACTGTGACCTGACCCAGGAAAAGTGGAAGATAATGGATCAGTCATTTATCCAATATTATGATGAATACTTCTACCTGGAGTGTTTGTACACCGTGGTATTACTAAATTTACTTCAGTAAATATCAGAAGACTTCCACTGCTGACAACTGGACGAGTTAACTAACTAAATGATTTCATTTAAAATGAGATGATCACTGAAATGTTTCCACACACTGTTCTTCTGCTTTTATCTGATCAGAGTTCTGTTTGTATTTCACTGCTGCGTGTGCACGTGCGTGCACGTGCGACTTTGCCAGTAATAACATCAGATCAGGACAAAAGGCTGAAACAGAAAACAGACAAACTAAAACAACAGACTGAGACCAGACGCTCCGTGCGTCTGTGGTGGCGGAGGAAACATTCAGTGTAATTTCACAGCATGAAATACTACAAACAGGACATTTTACTGTGAAAGTATAAAGGTGTCTTCAATAAAATGTCTGTTGATTGGTCAGGTCAGGACCTTTTTACTTTTACATCTAAACTCCGATCATTCATACTAAAGCATTAACCTGGAATATGAATCTGTTCTGTAGTAAAGTCATTTGGTATTTAATATGTTAAAGTAATAAAATGTAGGAGACTTTGTTGTGTTCCATTACTGAGAGAAACAGGGTTTACTTCCTGTTTCAGCTACTGGTCATGCTCAGACTACAAACAAGTGCACTATTTGATGACTGGAAGTGATGGAGAGGTCACACTCCACCTGTCATGATGTGACCAGAAGAATCAAGTGTGCAACAGCAGTTTCATGAAGTGCTTCTTATCAAACACTAAACCGTCAAAAGCTGCTCATATGATTTCACCTTAAAAATGTAAGAAACTGAGAGCAGATGTGAAAGTGAAGGAGGAGAACACACGTGTGAGTGTGTTCCCACAAACTAACATGAACTCACTGCACACTCAACCTCTGAACATCCATTTCTTCCCCTGTGATGAGATGTGTTAGGTGGAAATCAGTAAAAGGAAATTGCTCGTGGGTCGCTAAAAAAGATAAAGAGACGAGGAGCAGAGGACCGTCCGAATCTAAACTCAACTAGTGTTCATGCGAATCCACTGGTTTATTCTTGGAAACGAATCTCTGTACAGGACATCTTCAAATACACGGTTTTCCACAACCATCAGCTGACTCAGAGTTAATTTACAGTCCCCTCAAACGTTTGTTGTTAGAATCACAGTGAGAAACTGAGAGCTGTCTGTAGGGGGACGGCAGCCATTTTAAACCCGAAGGAAAAGGAACAGAACCAGCAATTAGGAACGTCCTGAAAAAGAAAGAAACCACTGGAGCACCGAGCAACATATGCACAGTGGAACAGAAGCATTATGAGAGCAGGAAAACGTCAAAACAACAGTCAGTGAGATCAGCAGCAGCCTCCACAGAGCAGGACAAGGTTCCAGTTAAGTGATTATTAGTGCAACCATCAAAGCCTGAAACCTGGACCACATAACGATGGTCGAGGGGTCGTAGTTCAGGGTTTCAGTGGATCCAGGACTCTGAAGATCCACTGCACTGCTGTCAGAGTGGTTCACCTGCCCCAACACACACTGAGCTGTAGATCAGGCAGGTTTAGTATTAGAATCGTTCTCCTGTCTACGTTGGCGTAAATGGGGACACAGTGAAGTGACCCCCACAAGACCAGGACCAGGACCAACTGTCTGCAGCAGGTGTCATGAAAAGTCACACAAGCTCTGAGTTCACGTGTTTCTGTTGAGTTGCAGTTTTTCTACAGCGTCTCGATCAACCGTTTATTTTAGGTCCGATTAAAAGAACAGTGGGACGCAGGCAGGTCCACAAGTATTTGGACAGTGACAGTTTCCAAATGCACCACAGTGGACGAGGACTGACACTAAGCTGTGTTGGAGGTGAACACTTTATGTTCTGGCAGCAGTTTGAAACCTCTGACCTCAGGTTCACGTCTCAGATCTGTACCAGTGTTGTCTCATGAGGGACATGTCTGTCCCACACACCGTTATATCTGTCCTGTGCTGTGTCCTATGCCAGCCTCTCACATCCGCTCTGTGTCCACCTGTGTGTGTGTGTGTGTCCACCTGTGTGTGTGTGTGTCCACCTGTGTGTGTGTGTGTGTCCACCTGTGTGTGTGTGTGTGTGTGTGTGTGTGTGTGTGTGTCCACCTGTGTGTGTGTGTGTGTGTCCACCTGTGTGTGTGTGTGTGTGTCCACCTGTGTGTGTGTGTGTGTCCACCTGTGTGTGTGTGTCCACCTGTGTGTGTGTGTCCACCTGTGTGTGTGTGTGTCCACCTGTGTGTGTGTGTGTGTGTCCACCTGTGTGTGTGTGTGTGTCCACCTGTGTGTGTGTGTGTGTGTCCACCTGTGTGTGTGTGTGTGTCCACCTGTGTGTGTGTGTGTCCACCTGTGTGTGTGTGTGTGTCCACCTGTGTGTGTGTGTGTCCACCTGTGTGTGTGTGTGTCCACCTGTGTGTGTGTGTGTGTCCACCTGTGTGTGTGTGTGTGTCCACCTGTGTGTGTGTGTCCACTCACCCTCTCCGCGTGTCCTGGAGTAGGAAGCAGCAGCAGCAGCAGCAGCAGCGGCGGCGCGGTCCTCCACCTCGGGACGCTCCTAGCCTCCATGTAGACGGTCAAACGGCTGCAAACTCCCCGCTGATCTCCGCCTCCCGCCCGAACTCGGCTCGGCTCGGCTCAGCTCGGCAGAGACTCCACTTCTCACCTCCGTCCGACGCGTCCGGTCCTCAGGGCTCCGTGCGCCTCGTCCTCGACGCAACACGTTCGCTCTTGGTGAAGTGCGGTTCGTCTGGGAGGTGAACAGCAGCGGGGGTGGGGGTGGGGTTGGGGGCACTGTCATCAGCAAGACCAGTTTTCAGGTTTTCTTCCAGCATCAGTCAGTTCCGGTCCAGTATTTTCGGATCAGTGTGAAACATTTAACAAACTCTTCACCGGCTGCAGGATGTGCAGGTTTTCAGACCGGGGACTGGACCAGTGACGGTTTTCAGTTCTGCCTCCATCCTGCAGCAGGCGAGGACCAGGACAGAGACAAGAACAGTCTCCAAACCACCAGCACCCACAAAATCACGTCCGGTCAGGTCCCGTCCTGATCTACACAGGTGATTTGTAATTCAACCTGCAGGTTACTCATGTCTGACCAATCAAATCCAATCATTCATCAAACACAATCAATGAATCAATCAGCAAGTTACACGGTGTGTTCGGGAAAAACGGGACATTTGAGCTCTGCTCTGTTTCCCTTTGACTCAATGGAACAAAACATTTTTATCTTTAATCTCACCACAACATCACCTGTCTGTTTTTTCACCTGTGTGACGCCACCTCTGGGGGCGGAGCTGTAGGTCAGCCAGGTCTGCAAGAGGTGAAGGGGACAGTGAAACACAGGTGGTTTTAAATGTACTGTACCATGAGAACACACTGGAAAATGGAAAAATGTCCCGTTAATAAACCAGAATTCCTGTCAGGGCTCATTGTGATGCTGGGGGGTCAGACCCAGGTCAGGTCAGCAGACCCAATCACACATTCATAGTCATTCTCAAACCTTTGGTGAATTTAGAGTCATCAAAATAAAAACGCAAGTAGAGTGGTTGGGGGGGGGGGGTCTGTCACATCAAGCTGAATTTAATAGAATTCTGTTTTCATACATGTCAGAAACAAGTTAGAGAGGTTTGTGCTGTGATCATCATCATCAGGCTGGAAACAGTCAGTCCTCAAAACCCAAACCCTCATTACAAAATAAAAGCTTCAGTATATTCAGGCTATTCAGAGAAGAAGTGGCCTCAGGGGGGGCACTCCTGCCATTTCAGAGGTACTACGTGCACTGGAAGTGTCTGAAAGGGACAACTGAGATAATTTAGAGAAAATGGGAAGTATACATCAACCAGCCAGAACATTAATACCACCTGTTAATGTTTTATTATGGTGGTGTACGGGAGTCAGCTGCTCGTCATCAGATGTCAGAACATGGCTCATGAAGTGTAAAGGTTTGAGGTGTGTGACATTAAGACAGCAGCATTCGATTAAGGCATCGATGTGCAGTAATTTGACCTCAGACCGAGGCTGCAGAGCTCAGGGAAATCAGAAAGTCTTGGTAGAACAGAATTGAAAGGGAAGTGGCTACAGGATAGGATCCAAGTTTTTCAACGGAGCAGGGAGAGAAGAGGCACCTTAAAAATAACCAGAGGCTTATTTACTGAAGGTAATCTGGTTATGCCCAAAGATGAACTCTGGTAACCTCAGAGTTCTGTATTTACTGTGGGAAACACATGAAAATACATGAAGTTCTGCATTCCGTAACCGGGTTCATCAGCTCATCACACATTAAACCTATTTACAGCAAATATTCCAGAAGAAGAGGAAACAGACTAAAAGACATTTTACAGTTTCTTAAAAAGCCCCCAATAAACTAATTAACTAATTAAAGTAATCAGGTCCTGAACAGTGATGATGAACAGTGATGAACAGTGATGAACAGTGATGATGAACAGTGATGATGAACAGTGATGATGAACAGTGATGAACAGTGATGAACAGTGATGATGAACAGTGATGATGACCAGTGATGATGAACAGTGATGATGACCAGTGATGATGACCAGTGATGATGAACAGTGATGATGAACAGTGATGATGAACAGTGATGAACAGTGATGAACAGTGATGAACAGTGATGATGAACAGTGATGAACAGTGATGATGAACAGTGATGATGAACAGTGATGATGAACAGTGATGAACAGTGATGAACAGTGATGATGAACAGTGATGAACAGTGATGATGAACAGTGATGAACAGTGATGATGAACAGTGATGAACAGTGATGAACAGTGATGAACAGTGATGATGAACAGTGATGAACAGTGATGAACAGTGATGATGAACAGTGATGATGAACAGTGATGAACAGTGATGATGAACAGTGATGAACAGTGATGAACAGTGATGAACAGTGATGACCAGTGATGATGAACAGTGATGAACAGTGATGAACAGTGATGAACAGTGATGATGAACAGTGATGAACAGTGATGATGAACAGTGATGATGAACAGTGATGAACAGTGATGATGAACAGTGATAATGAACAGTGATGAACAGTGATGAACAGTGATGAACAGTGATGATGAACAGTGATAATGAACAGTGATGAACAGTGATGAACAGTGATGAACAGTGATGAACAGTGATGATGAACAGTGATGAACAGTGATGATGAACAGTGATGAACAGTGATGAACAGTGATGAACAGTGATGATGAACAGTGATGAACAGTGATGATGAACAGTGATGAACAGTGATGAACAGTGATGAACAGTGATGATGAACAGTGATGATGAACAGTGATGAACAGTGATGAACAGTGATGATGAACAGTGATGATGAACAGTGATGAACAGTGATGAACAGTGATGAACAGTGATGATGAACAGTGATGATGAGATGATGAACAGTGATGAACAGTGATGAACAGTGATGATGAACAGTGATGAACAGTGATGATGAACAGTGATGAACAGTGATGAACAGTGATGAACAGTGATGATGAACAGTGATGAACAGTGATGATGAACAGTGATGATGAACAGTGATGATGAACAGTGATGAACAGTGATGAACAGTGATGAACAGTGATGAACAGTGATGATGAACAGTGATGATGAACAGTGATGAACAGTGATGATGAACAGTGATGATGAACAGTGATGATGAACAGTGATGAACAGTGATGATGAACAGTGATGAACAGTGATGATGAACAGTGATGAACAGTGATGATGAACAGTGATGAACAGTGATGAACAGTGATGAACAGTGATGATGAACAGTGATGAACAGATGATGAACAGTGATGATGAACAGTGATGATGAACAGTGATGAACAGTGATGATGAACAGTGATGAACAGTGATGAACAGTGATGAACAGTGATGACCAGTGATGATGAACAGTGATGAACAGTGATGAACAGTGATGAACAGTGATGATGAACAGTGATGATGAACAGTGATGAACAGTGATGAACAGTGATGAACAGTGATGATGAACAGTGATGAACAGTGATGATGAACAGTGATGATGAACAGTGATGAACAGTGATGATGAACAGTGATGATGAACAGTGATGAACAGTGATGAACAGTGATGAACAGTGATGATGAACAGTGATAATGAACAGTGATGAACAGTGATGAACAGTGATGAACAGTGATGAACAGTGATGATGAACAGTGATAATGAACAGTGATGAACAGTGATGAACAGTGATGAACAGTGATGATGAACAGTGATGAACAGTGATGATGAACAGTGATGAACAGTGATGAACAGTGATGAACAGTGATGATGAACAGTGATGATGAACAGTGATGAACAGTGATGAACAGTGATGATGAACAGTGATGATGAACAGTGATGAACAGTGATGAACAGTGATGAACAGTGATGATGAACAGTGATGATGAACAGTGATGAACAGTGATGAACAGTGATGATGAACAGTGATGAACAGTGATGATGAACAGTGATGAACAGTGATGAACAGTGATGAACAGTGATGATGAACAGTGATGAACAGTGATGATGAACAGTGATGATGAACAGTGATGATGAACAGTGATGAACAGTGATGAACAGTGATGAACAGTGATGAACAGTGATGATGAACAGTGATGATGAACAGTGATGAACAGTGATGATGAACAGTGATGATGAACAGTGATGATGAACAGTGATGAACAGTGATGAACAGTGATGAACAGTGATGATGAACAGTGATGATGAACAGTGATGAACAGTGATGATGAACAGTGATGAACAGTGATGATGAACAGTGATGAACAGTGATGAACAGTGATGATGAACAGTGATGATGAACAGTGATGATGAACAGTGATGAACAGTGATGAACAGTGATGAACAGTGATGAACAGTGATGATGAACAGTGATGAACAGTGATGATGAACAGTGATGAACAGTGATGAACAGTGATGAACAGTGATGATGAACATTGATGATGAACAGTGATGAACAGTGATGAACAGTGATGATGAACAGTGATGAACAGTGATGAACAGTGATGATGAACAGTGATGAACAGTGATGAACAGTGATGATGAACAGTGATGAACAGTGATGATGAACATTGATGATGAACAGTGATGAACAGTGATGAACAGTGATGATGAACAGTGATGAACAGTGATGATGAACAGTGATGAACAGTGATGAACAGTGATGAACAGTGATGATGAACAGTGATGAACAGTGATGATGAACAGTGATGATGAACAGTGATGAACAGTGATGATGAACAGTGATGAACAGTGATGAACAGTGATGATGAACAGTGATGAACAGTGATGATGAACAGTGATGAACAGTGATGAACAGTGATGATGAACAGTGATGAACAGTGATGAACAGTGATGATGAACAGTGATGAACAGTGATGATGAACAGGACACTTTTTGATGTTACAGCTGCTCAGAGACACGTTAATACAGGAAAATAGAAACAGTGAATTCACATCTCACAGTTGACATCTGAGTAGATTTTTACAGACACAGTTCTATTTTTCAGATCCGTATGTTGTTATGTTTTGTGGCATTAGGATCGTGTCCTTCCTTCCATTATGTATCCTGATCTGTGTATCATGTCCAACTATTTAAAGGCACAAGCTGCAGCAGGGAGTTGAACCGTACTTTTATTTTGAAGGGCTGGGCACAGGAAGTGTGTGTCGCAGCTACCTGAGCTGCTCAGTGTGTGAGAGCTGCTCCGAGCTGCTCCACACTTCACACTGACATGAAAACTGTGTGAGGCTTCACGACGAGCGCGAGACCTTCAGGTAAGAAACACCTGTGGCTGTGCGAGTGCGCGCGTGTGCGCGCGAGTGTGTGTGACTCACCTGTTCCCTGTGTGTGAGGTTTGAAGCAGTCGACTGTTAATTAGCCACTAAATGAGCTCTAATTGGAGGCTGACGTCAGAAGGTTAATTAACGTAATGAGGAAGAAGTAACGGAGTACTTTTACTCAGCTGCTGTACTGCAGTTCTCCATCCTGCAGACTCCTGTTGGAAAGAGATTCAGCTGAGACAGTTACACTGTGATGAAGTTACTTTTTCTTTGTTCTGGTAACTTGGTACTGGTACAAGTACTGAGATCTTTCTGAAGTAAAACTACTACAGTGTAAAAACAGTGTGGTACAATAGTGTATTCATTTGACCTAAAGTATCGTCAGTAAAATACATTCAAAGGATTCAAAGTAAAAGTACTGTGCGGTGTGAGGTGAGGCTCGTTACTGTCGTGGCTCCTCGTACGACACTCACTAAAGTTTATTAGAATTATACTGTAGTGAAGTACACAGCATCAGAGAATACTCCACTACAAGTATTTTAAATTATGTTGAAGCTTCATTCTGCAGAATGCTGTGTGAACTCACCTTAAACCTGACTTCATGACATCACATTAGTTTGGAGCCAATCAGGGAGCAGGATGTAGCCGTCATACGCCGTGGAGAGACGCCCGCTGCTAAAGGACAGGTTCCCACTTTATTACAGGCGTCATTGTTATTACAGGTACTGGAACGTTTCCTGTGTGTATGTTAAGCTAAGATGAGGCTTCATCAAATCCACAGTCTAGATTACACAGGCCTGGCAGGCCAGTGGGGGGGTTGCTGTAGTGGGTGGTGTTGGATTTAGGTTGTATGAGAGCACTGGGGAAAACTTTGGTCAGGTGTCTATTGGTCCAAGAACCAAGACTTTCCTGAAGAGGCAGTGAGCAGAGGGTGGACCCTGTTCCTGGTTCTGGCACCAGGCAGTTTTTCCTGTCTTGCGAGTCGGTCAGCTGATCCTGTTCTGCCTGCACCATGGGCCCCAGCCTCTGATTTATGTGTACCACACAGTGGTAGAAGGGTTGGAGAGGATTTCCTTGATGCTTTGGTAGGACTGAGTGTGGACGAGAATGATTCCTGTTCCCATTTGACTCCAAGTGGTAGAGTGGTAGCTCAGTGTGACTACGGTGAAGCTGAAGCCTTATATTAGAAACCTTTAATACATGTTCTGCAGTAATTCCACAGAGTAGAAATGCTGGTGTACAAGCAGCATCGACACCTTGTGAAGGTCGAGACCCTGCTGCTGGACACACATCGTGGAGACGACGTGCTGAAGACAAAGAACAGAATTTCACATTATACAGTGCTGTGGAAAGACATAAAAACAGTGAATGAATGAAACAACAACTGAACCCTTCTCACACAGTTTAGTTATGTTTTGAATGTAGTAACTAAAGGGGCTCAATGCTGTTTCCCCACAGATCTACTTGATATTACATCAACAACTGGACAGTAATCTACTGTCAACATGGAGTGTGAGCGGAGACAACGAATAGAGAGATGAACCATCCCAGATTAATATTTGATGTTATAGTGATGCACTCGTGTCTCCTGTCTCATACAAACAAACAGTAACAAGCCCAGAATCTTAGAGTGAAGGCCCACTTGGGGTCCACAGGTCTTGAGAGCTGTCTTGAGATGCCTGTCTTCCTTCAGTTGGGCTGAAGGAAGTTACTGTCCCAAAGAGGTTAAGAGTTTTTAATCATAAAATGGACGGAGAGACAGGCTGGTGTCGCATCTGCAGTAATGGAGAAACTGTACTGGAGCGATGTGGTGAAGCCAAGTCTACCAGTCAGTCTCCAATCCAGAATCTATATCTATGGTCGTGAGCTTTGGGAAGTGTCCATGTAGGAGGACAACTGGTAGCAGACTCATCCGGACTGCGATATCTCGACTGCCTTTCTCAACCTCAGTTTAGATTTTAACTTGGAAAACCTTAATGACTCAACCGATCTGCTCAATGATCGATGAGATTAAGTTGAGCCAACAGCTGTTTAGTCTGAGACGACTTCCACCTCTTCATTGTGTGTCTGTAGATTTCAATGATCTGATGTTTGTTCAGATTGGGGCTGAAATTAACTCTATTGTGTCTCCGCAGGACGACAACCAGCATCGAAGCTTCCTCGTCGGCTGAGAACCAGCTGGAGGTGCAGACTTCTACTGAGCAGAGGAGAACATGCTGTTGACGCTATGCTCCACCCCCTGCAGCTACACCTGGCTCTGGTAAATAAAGAAACTAAAACCAATGTGGAGGACAAACAGCGTTTTCAGCTAGTCCAGAATCCTCCTTTATTAAATCTAAATCTGACAAGCTGTCATTTTCTACGACAGGAGTAAACTGTGCTTTAACTCAGTGACGTCCTGTGTCTGTCCCTGCTGGTTACTCACTCGGAGGAGTCTCTCACTCTTGGCTGTGCATGGCGAGAGATAAAAGTAATGTTACCGCCTCAATAACCAGAACAGTGTGTGGTCAACAACCCACAGAGTGTTCAGAGGCCTCCAGTCTGTCTGTAGTCAATGTCCTGAACACAGAAATAATAATATTGCTCCCCACGAACGTGGTAATTTGCTGTAAAAACAGTTCTCCATCTTGTGCCGAGCTGTGCTCGTCACTATGACTCATGCATGGACATAATGCCCCCCCCCCCTCCGATTGCACTGTTGAATGTCTCCTCGTGTGTAAAGGCCTCGTAAAGCTTCAGTGTTGTTGTATCATTGGCAAAATGAGAGAAGCAACTGTGGAGAGGTCTACTGAACACACTGAACACATGTAGAGGGCAGGTCTGGTCAGGATTTGATCATAGCTTGATCCATCACTGGACCATGTGACTGCAGCTGATTGTCAGAGCTGCAGTCCTTGGGTCCAGGTCCCAAAAGAACTTGCTGATTTGCTGATGTCTTGTCTGTTTCCTCCTGCAGGTGCCTCCTGATCATTCTGACAGCTCCTCCAGCAGCTGTTGGGGTGAGTTAATCTCATTAAAGGACCAGCCCACTGATTTTACATGTTTAAGCCAGTTAACTAGCTTCTATGTTGTTTGTCCCAGTCCCCAAAACATGCAACATTTTAGCTTCTGTAATATTTTGCAGAAATATCCAAATATCATAGGTGAAATATGCAGGTGATGCGTCCTTTAAAATACAGAGTTTCCCTTTCAGCAACGTGTGCATTTATTAGAAATGAGAGAAAAAGACCTGACTCAGTGGCAACTGTGTTTCTGTGGACTAGAAACAAGCTGATCACACAGATCTGTCACACATACGGACGTAGACGAAGTTGTTGGTACCTTCCGTTAAAGAAAGAAAAACGCACAAAGGTCACTGAGATAACTTGAAACTATTTTAGTCCACTCCTCATGAATAAACTGCTCCAGTTGTCTCAGGTTTGAAGGGTGCCTTCTCCAGACGGCATGTTTCAGCTCTTTCCACAGATGTTCAAAGTGATTTCGAGGCCACTTCAGAATAGTCCAATGATTTGTTCTCAGCCATTCTTGGTGTTTTTTGCTGTGTTTTGGGGCATTATCCTGTTGGACTATGACCTGTGACAAAGACCAAGCTTTCTGACACTGGGCAGCACGTTTTTGCATTTTCTATTCTATAATGTCAGATTTTCATTAATTAATTTTTAGGGTTACACCAACAATTCTGTCCACGTCTGTACTTGACTATGTGAACTTTCTAGAGTCATACATGTGTCGGGCTAGTCTCTTAATGTCACGTATGTGTACTACAGCACAAACACCAAAAAAAACATATTGATCTGTTTTATGTAAGTTTATCACATTTTTAAAACATCAGTTGCAACAAGAAAAGACAGTTTCTCAAGAAACGATGTTGAAGCTGATATGTGGCCGAAATGATGCCTTTTCAAGGTTGGGCATTTCAAATTGTAAAAGTGGGTTCAAACGAAATAATGTCTCTAATGCCCACAGAAACACTGAATGCCAGACGAGTAGATAGGCGTCAAAAAGGACAGAACAATACTATAAAACACATCTAGAAAATGCAGCTTCTGAAGAAGTTATGTGGGAGAGGGGACACGCTGACAGAAGGGCATCGATTGCATTCAACATTTTAAAAAGAAAAGATGAATGGAGGCAAATGAGGAGGACAAAAAAGAAAAGGAGCAATGAAGGAAGAAAAAGGAAAGAAATAAAGTGAAATTGTCATCACAAGTTACATCACAGGTTTGAGAGCCAAGCAAACACAAAACGACTGGATTCTTTTCTTCACAGCATGAGGTATTTGGGGTCCAGTGTTGGTGCCTGTATTTGGTGCTGGTATCATGCTTTTGGCTCAGCAAATGCCGTTTGTCGATATGTTTGCTTGACCTAACGAGCAAATCAGATGCTGTCTGTCAGGTAAACTCTGGTGGCAGCAACCTGCACGTGGAGGTGAAAGTGTTCCTCTGGCATCCCTCAGGGATTAGACCTCGAACCACAGGTTCATTGTGATTTAAACTGAACAACTGTGAGTGATGGAGGGATGATAGTGAACTGATACAGGATGAACACATGATGCAGACACAGCCCTGCAGAGGTGTAGAGAGGTTTCTCCTCAGTGACTCCATCCTCTTAAGTTCACCAGGTTCAGTCTGTGTGTGAACAGCAGCGTCATCAGGCAAAGAGATGTTGGTTGTTCAACCAATCAGTGGCAGCATGGTGTCTGAGATGGAGGGATGATGGAATGATCGAGGATTAATGCATGATAGTGGGAGGTCATGTGAATGAAATTGGAGTAAAGATGGAGGCTAGTGTGACGGAGAAGTGACAGCACGTAGAGCAATGATGGAGGATAAACTGAGGACTGATGGAGGCAGGATGGTGTGACTGCAGACTGTCAGTACAAAGTCATGATGGAAGATAGAGCAAAAGCCACATTCCTGGTGCTGATAGCCACGCCTGAGTGATAACCTCGTTTACACAACGCTTCAGGAATGTGGCTGCTACACAAACACTGCTGCATGCTGGGAAACTCACTGTCTGGGGCCCGCAGAAAAAAACAGTCTATCAACCCTCAGTGTGGGATTCACGAGGAGGGTCCCTTTTTGACAGAGGTCCTCTACTCTACCTGCCGGGTCTGATGGACCCCCACAAGACCCCAGAAGCTCCTCATCAACCCCAAATGTAGTGATTTCAACTATCTATCACCTAAAATCGAGTTTTATTATACAGCTTATTAACCCAGTTTACAGTAATTACAGTGAGTCAGAACATGTTTTATTAGCCTGTGCCTGTTCACAAATTGACAACATAGAAGGGTAAAACTAAAATAAAGAATAAAGCGGTAATCAAATCTTAGTGGATTTAAAGAGGGACACTGATTAGAATCTTACAAATCTGAATCTAGTTACATTTCTACTTACATACAGTTTAAGTTATTAAGCCTGAATGATTTTGGAAAATAATCTAATCGCAAATTATTCAGGCCGATGTTGAGATTGTAAAGTAGCATGTTTTTTTGTGTTATTGTATTAATGATTGCATCTTCGACACTGGGGCTGTTATCTTCACTAAGACCTTTGTCGACTAGTACATGAAGAAGTACATCTTTTATTATACAGTGTACTGGCGTTGTTATTCACACATTATTTTATTTTATGACTCAAACTCACTATACAGTCTCATAACAACGTCCACATTAGACAGATAAGGAGAAAAAGTCAACTCTTTCCTGTTTTCTGTATAATAAAGACACAAAAGTCATGACTGTGTTTTCTCAGCTGGGGATGCCACAAAACAAAAAGGTTTGAAATCAAGAAAATGTGCACGTTCATAGCTTCAGGGAAGAATTTTAACAAAGTAATTAAACTTATTTTGTGGAATAAATATTATAACCTATTCATAATAAATGGTAAAGTTGGTTTAGCTTCGACAGTCCGACTCGGTCTGATATGGGCTGAGTCTGCTATTTCTGCTGGCATGACTGTGGCCCTATGCCGGCAGTATCAGTTCATTTCTGGCAACGGAATAAGCATAAGGCATAATAATAATAATAATAAAACATTTTATTTAAAGCGCCTTTCAAAACACTCAAGGACACTGTACATCAACAATAAATCAACACAATAAATCAAAAACAGACTATACAAGTACAAAAGTAGATTAAAGTGAATAGGCAATCTTGAACAGGTAGGTTTTGAGTTTGGATTTAAAGATAGGAAGAGAGTCAGTGTTACGGATGTCCTGTGGTAGTGAATTCCAAAGAGTAGGGGCAGAACGGCTGAAAGCTCTGCTCCCCATGGTGCTAAGACGGGCAGAGGGGACATTGAGGTGGATGGCAGACCTGAGTGAACGAGAGGAGGTGGCAATGTGGAGCAGATCGGACAGATATGGGTGGGCGAGGTTGTGAATAGCCTTAAAGGCATACAGAAGGATTTTAAAGTCAATTCTATATTTGACAGGAAGCCAGTGGAGTTGTTGTAGAACAGGGGTAATGTGTTCGGATGTGGAGGTTTTGGTGGTGATGCGAGCGGCTGAGTTCTGGACCAGTTGGAGCTTATGAAGTGAAGGTCATAACAGGCTTTCTCCTGGCAAAAATACTTGTTTAGTCTTCTTCTAGTGCTATCACGGACTTTAACGTTCATCCTGCTCAGTGAGGGTCTGAGATTGGAAAGTCTCAAAGGCTTTTTCTTGTTGAACATTGAACTCCAAATAGTTTGGAAATAGTTTAATATATAATGCAAGCAGTAAAGAGGTACATAGTATTGCCTACATGTTAGGCTACATTTGCCTAAAATTAAGATCTGCAGAACAAAATTAAAAGAGGGGGTACTAGTGTTTGCACATATGTTCCATTTCTTCAGCTATGGTACCTGTGGTAAAGCAGTGGTAAATGTTTGGATAAAAGACATTTTGAAGTTTTGATATTTTCCTGCTGTGTTATTAGGTTAGTGGCTGGATGGTGTATGACCTAGATTATTAAAAGCACTTTAATGTTGTTACAAACAAATCCTTACATACACACACACACACACACACACGTGAACATCAACACGTGAGTTTTGGCATCAGTGGCAGCAGCACAGTTTAAAGCTCAGATGGTTTGATTCTTATCTGATAAACAGAAGCTGCTTCATATCTGACCTCATTCAAATGGTTCAAAGAGTTTGTGGGTCAGAAAAAATGAATCATGATTGTCACTATCTGATAAACGCACACACACACGGCTGTCTGCTTCCTGAGAATCTCAGAGATGCTTGTCGGTCCCTGCACTGTTTACATTCCTCCCTGTCTGAAAACAGACAATAAATCACGCGACAAAATTCACAAAATGCACTCTGCTGGAGTCAGAACATCCAAACATACATTTGTGGAATCTTATCTGTGTTACTCAAGCTGTAGTCCCCACAAGGTAACCTAGGTAAGCACAAATGCAAAGTGGGTGGACAAACTCCCAGCATCCCTACAGTATCCTTGAGAGGTGTTCCAGAACCAGCACAGAATCCAAAACAGTCGTCCAGGATCTGAGACATATACCACATAGGGTACCACACCTGGTAATTGACGCCCACTCTCCAGTCTCCCTCAGTCTGTCCATCCGTTACTTTGGACAGCACAATGAGTCTCATCCCTGGCACGACAGCAGACTGAATAAAAAGATTTAGCTTCATGACAGTAATGATTCCAGGGGTAAAGTTAATCAGTAAACCATTGATCATAGATTGATTGTGTTTATGGTAAGAAATCATGAATGGAAATTAGCAAAATACTCTTTAATGGCTCATCTGTGTCCGAGTGTGAAATTGTGAAGGAGCTAAAGTTAAAGGTTGAACAGAAAACAGAAAAAAATAATTGAATTGTTCCTAAAACAAGCCAACTGGAGAGTAGACCCATCTAAACCAAGACCTTAGGACCTTTTTCAGGTATTAGAGACCCAGTGAAGACCACAGAAAGCAGTGTGCAGGACCGACTCTCCAGAAACTCGGTTCAGTTTTTCAGAGAAGTCGGCCTAGCTCGACCAGAGGTCTGTGAAACAAGCCGGGGAGGTGTCCAAGCAGCACTGGAACTGGAACACCTGTGTTATTTAATGTCACCATGAATGAGCATGAAGTTTCCCCTTGTGATATTAAAAATACAGGACCACATGTAGCTGGGAGTCACATGGAGTCTGTTACTCCTAATCTCTTAGGAGCAGAAGTATCTTTGCACCTAAAACCTCTGGTGGAAACATCTGGAGGTCACCAGGTGCTCACCTGTGAGTCCAGGTGGTTTGCATGTAAAGATGTAGGTCCTGACCTCGCGTGTAGTTGCACCTGTCATCTTGGACCAGCTGGATGAACCAGCAGACAATGTGAACATAAGATTTGTAAAAGGTCTGAAGTTTGACAGCAGGTCAAACCTCTTAAAAAATCAATCCTGATGTCAAAGATTGTGTTGCATGAATAATTTATAAGATCTGAACTGAAGTGATGTAATGTTTTTGTGGTGTTGTTAATGCAGTGATGTCATATGATGTCATACTGATGCCATTGTTTCCAGGGTGAACTGACGGAGCCGTGTGCCGGACGGGACTGCTCCACCTGCCAGTGTTTCCCAGCCAAAGGAGCGAGGGTGAGACTCTCGTCCATACACATACCAGCCAATCAGAGCACAGCTGCAGCATGACATTATCTGTCACATGTTTACTGCCAGTTTAAAAACCACAGCGCTTCAAGACACACACAGCAAACACACACTGCAAAAGCTGGAGGAGTGACGCTGAGGAATGTGTTGGAGGTAAATTAGCAGCTGTTTACCATAAAGCGAGTCAGCAGATCCTCTCACAGAAACAAACACCAGGATGATGTCACATCTCACTCCTCCACCTTCCTAAGTCCTGAGCTTCTGTTTCCAGAAACAACGTTTAGATCATGTTAACAGAAGAGAACTAGTAACATGGATACTAGTCACAGTGTTGAGAGTGTGCTCCAGATGTTCCCGTGTGCAGTCTGGTCCCGTGTGCAGTCTGGTCATGGTCCAGATGTTCCCGTGTGCAGCCTGGTCCTGTGTGCAGTCTGGTCATGGTGCAGATGTTCCCGTGTGCAGTCTGGTCATGGTCCAGATGTTCCCGTGTGCAGTCTGGTCATGGTCCAGATGTTTCCGTGTGCAGTCTGGGTGTGCTCCAGATGTTCCCATGTGCCGTCTGGTCATGGTCCAGATGTTCCCGTGTGCAGTCTGGTCATGGTCCAGATGTTCCCGTGTGCAGTCTGGTCATGGTCCAGATGTTCCCGTGTGCAGTCTGGTCATGGTCCAGATGTTTCCGTGTGCAGTCTGGGTGTACTCCAGATGTTCCCATGATCCGTCTGGTCATGGTCCAGATGTTCCCGTGTGCAGTCTGGTCATGGTCCAGATGTTCCCGTGTGCAGTCTGGTCATGGTCCAGATGTTTCCGTGTGCAGTCTGGGTGTGCTCCAGATGTTCCCATGTGCCGTCTGGTCATGGTCCAGATGTTCCCGTGTGCAGTCTGGTCATGGTCCAGATGTTCCCGTGTGCAGTCTGGTCATGGTCCAGATGTTTCCGTGTGCAGTCTGGGTGTGCTCCAGATGTTCCCATGTGCCGTCTGGTGATGGTCCAGATGTTCCCGTGTGCAGTCTGGTCATGGTCCAGATGTTCCCGTGTGCAGTCTGGGTGTGCTCCAGATGTCTGAATTTGTGTTTTGCATCATTTATCAAGACTTTTTCTGCCTCTGTTGTTCAGACAACAAACAGAAACTGACCTCCAGTCTGTGTGTGTGTATTTCAGTGTGTATGTTTGTACAGCTGGGGGCAGCAGACGGGCAGTGGGGATTGTGGGAAGGCGTCTGTCGCAGTGATTTCACAGTTCAGTGGTTTCAGAGAAAGAAGGACAGAGAAAGGCCTAACAGAGATCACAGCTGTCACATCTCATCACACACACACACACACACACATTAATACCCTCACACTACACACCACTGATCCACACACAGGGTACCAGAGCCCAACTGAAAAATCAGCAGTATTGATTTTATCTCACCACAGATTGATCAGTAGCTCTCAGTATAAGGGGATAAACATCTGGTTTATTACAAACTGTAACGTTGGTGTTAAAGTAGTTTATCTAGTCTAAGTAGTAGTTAGTAGTAGAGTGTGTGAGAGTTGTTTGTTCAACGGGTATTTCCTGTGTGCAGAAATCTTAGCAGCTATAACTCATAGATATCAGTATAAACAGAGACTAATAACTTATTACAAAATGATTCTATTCATTATGATCACACACAGGATGTTGGGACAGGATGCTCCTAATTTTACCATATTGCTCAGGTGGAAAAAGGCAGTTCTAGAGATATTTTTGATGTATGAAGTGAAGGAGATATCCTGGTCAAAGATAACTCTGAGGTTTCTTACAGTATTACTTGAGGCCAGTACTAAGTCATCAAGGGTGAGAATGTGATTAGACATAGTGTCTCTGAGATTTTAAGGACCAAACTAAATAATATCTGTCTTGGATTTAGGATCTGGATTTAGGAGAAGGAAGTTGGAGGACATCCAGGCCTTTATGTCTTTTAAGCAGCTTGAAGTTTGACTAATTGATCAGTTTCTCCTGGTTTCATAGATAAGTATAGCTGGGTATCATCTGCATAACAATGGAAATTTATAGAGTGTTTCCTAATAATATTGCCTAAGGGGGACATATATAAAGTGAAAAGAATCGGTCCAAGCACAGATCCCTGTGGAACTCCATAGCTGACTTTGCTGTGCATGGAAGACTCATCATTAACGTGTACAAACTGAAATCTATCTGATAGATACGATTTAAGAGAGAAAATAGCTTTTTGAGTAGGGGCTTGACTACAGCAACCTTAAAAGCCTGTGGTACGTAGCCTATTTGTAAAGATAGATTGATCTGATCTAATATGGACGTGCTGATCAAAGGTAAGACATCTTACCCAGTCGGGATGGGATCTAAAAGACATGTTGATGGTTTAGAGGAATTAATTACTGAAATTAATTCAGAATGATCTATGGGGAGGAAGCAGTCTAAGTACAAGCGTGGTCTTGCAGATGAATCTAGAGTTGTTGTACAGTCCATGCTGTATTCAGGGAGGATCTGATCAATTTATTCTCTAATAATTATGATTTTATTTGTAAAGAAATTCATGAAGTCATTGCTGCTGAGAGTTGAGGGAATACTAGGCTCAACAGAGCTATGACTCTTTGTCAGCCTGGCTACAGTGCTGAAAAGAAACCTGGGGTTGTTCTTATTTACCTCTATTAATGAGGAGTAATATGAAGTTCTAGCTTTACGGAGGGCTTTTTAAAATATTATTAAACTATCTTTCCAGGCTAGGCAATATTCATCTAAATTGGTGGAACGCCACCTCCTTTCCAGCTTATCACCTATGTAGGCGTGTCACACTGCCCTCCTGTGGTCAGATAGAGCAGTGCTTCCTTCAAACTGTTCCTGATCATTCTGTAGTTTGTGCTGACGTTGAGCTGAAATGTGTCATACTAAGTTCCAACACGTTTTATCAAGCTTAAACACTTTCTGAAAGGTCCTGTCAGGTTGTAATAGGTTCTTTTGAGTTAACAGTTTCTAATCCAAAGAATCCAGGAAGTACTTTGTTCCCACATTGTTACATTGCAGCCTTATTCCATTAAATTCATTATTTTCCTCAAAATCCTCCAAACGATACCCTATAATGACAAGGGGACAAATTAATAAAAAAAACAAAAATCACATGTACATACTCTAGGTATTCACGGTCTTTGCTCAGTACTTCTTTAAACCACCTTTAGCACCAGTTACAGCCTCAACTCTTTTTGAGTATGATGCTACAAACTTAGCACCTATTTTTGGGCAGTTTCCCTCATTCTTCTTTACAGAACTTCTCAAGCTCCATCAGGTTGGATGGGGAGCATCGGTGCAAAGATGTGTTCAGATCTCTCCAGAGATGTTCAGTTGGGTTCAAGTCTGAACTCTGGCTGGACCGCTTAGTGTCATTCACAGAGTTGTACCGTAGCCACTCCTTTGCTACCTTGGCTGTTTGCTTAGGGTCGTTGTCCTGTTGAAAGATGAACTGTTGCCCCAGTCTGACGTCCACAGTTCTCTGGAACAGGTTTTTATCAAAGATGTCTCTGTATGTTGCTGCATTCATCTTATCCTTTATCCTGACTAGACTCCCAGTTCCTGCCTCTGAAAAACATCCCCACAACATGATGCTGCCTCCACCATGCTTCACTATAGGGATGGTATTGGTCAGGTGCTGAGTGGTGCCTGGTTTCCTCCAGACATAACGCTTAGAATTCAGGCCAGCGAGTTTAATCTTTGTTTCATCAGACCAGAGAATCTTGTTTCCCATGGTCTGAGAGTCCTTCACTTTAACTAGAAGTGGTTCCCATCTGTCCACTGTACCGTTCAGGCCTGATCGGTGGAGTGCTGAAGAGATGGTTGTTCGTCCGAGAGAGGTGGTTCTCTTCTCTCCACAGAGAAATGCTGGAACTCTTTCGGGGTGACCATCAGGTTCTTGGTCACCTCCCTGACTGAGGCCCTTCACTCTCAATTGCTGACTATGGCTGGGCGGCTCACTCTAGGAAGACTCCTGGTGGTTCAGACATGTTCTATCATGTTTTAACTGTCAGATTCTAACAGGTTTTAACAGTTTCTAACATGTTGTTCCAGAGTCCAACACTTTCTGTAATTTTCTAACATGTTGTGCTGCGTTCTAACTGCTTTTGTTAGGTTTCTAACTTGCTCAACCAGGTTTTGAGGTTTTATCCTATAATGTTCCAAAAAGATTTGTAAAGTCCTGTTCTGTCCTGTAAAGGCTTCAATTCAATTCAATTCAGTTTTATTTGTATAGCGCCAATTTACAACAGAAGTTATCTCAAGGCACTTTACAGTGTTTAAGGTTTAAGACCTTACAGAAAATAATTATACAAAAAATTATAGAGAAAACCCAACAATCCCATTTGAGCAAGCTTTAGGCAACAGCGGAGAGGAAAAACTCCCTTTAGAGGAAGAAACCTCCAGCAGAACCAGGCTCATAGTGGGCGGCCATCTGCCTCGACCGGTTGGGGGGAGTGGAAAAGAGAAGAGAGAAAAGAACAGCAGGCAACAAAAACAACAAGCAGCAAGAATATTTGGCAGATGAACTGGATTCTGGAGATGTACAGCTCCAGGCTGAGGATACCTGCAGAAAATTACAGAGAGAGGGAGACAGAGAGGAGGAAACACAACTACAGGAGAGAGAAGACACAAAGTTAATGACATGAAATGGTAGAATTAGAATGGATAGAGGAGAAAGGAGAGAGGAGAGGAGCTCAGTTTATCAGTAGAGGTCCCCCAGTAGACTAAGCTATAGCAGCATAACTAAGAGATGGTTCAGAGTGACCTGATCCATCTCTAACTATAAGCTTTATAAAAAAGGAACGTTTTAAGTCTAGTCTTAAATGTAGAGAGGGTGTCTGCCTCCCGAACCTGAACTGGGAGCTGGTTCCACAGGAGGGGGGCTTGGTAGCTAAAGGCTCTGCCTCCCATTCTACATTTGGAAACTCTAGGAACCACAAGTAAACCTGCAGTCTGAGAACGGAGAGTTCTGCTTGGAAGATAAGGAACTATGAGGTCTTTAAGATAAGATGGAGCCTGATTATTAAGGGATTTATAAGTGAGGAGAAGAATTTTAAATTCAATTCTGGATTTAACAGGGAGCCAATGGAGAGAAGCTAACGTAGGAGAAATATGATCTCTCTTACTAATTCCAGTCAGAACTCTGGCTGCAGCATTTTGGATTAACTGGAGGCTCTTTAATGAGTTATTGGAACAAACTATTAATAATGAATTACAATAGTCCAGTCTGGAAGTAACAAATGCATGGACTAGTTTTTCAGCATCACTTTGGGACAGGATGCTCCTAATTTTAACTTTAATGTTTCTCTGGTGGAAAAAGGCAGTTCTAGAGATTTCTTTGATGTATGAAGTGAAGGAGATATCCTGATCAAAGATAACTCCGAGATTTCTTACAGTATTACTTGAGGCCAATACTAGGTCATCAAGGGTGAGAATGTGATTAGACATAGTGTCTGTGACAGTATAACCTCTGTCTTGTCTGGATTTAGGAGAAGGAAATTGGAGGACATCCAGGTCTTTATGTCTTTTAAGCATTCTTGAAGTTTGACTAGTTGATTAGTTCCTCCTCTTCTTGCAGGGTGTTCCAGGTCCTCTGGGCAAGCAGGGCCCTCAGGGTCCTCCAGGGTTCCCTGGCCCTCAGGGGCCTCCAGGGGACAAGGGCCAAAGAGGAGATGAGGGGCCAATGGGTGCTGCAGGGATGAAAGGAGACTTGGTGAATAAACATGGTTCTGTTGTAAACACAATGGTTCTATTTGTTCTCTTACTGGTTTATTCTGCAGAACGAAGGACAGACTGGGTTTTTGTTTGTCTGACCCTCACTCGTTGTGAATTTCATTGTTTCAGGGTTCTATCGGGGTTCCTGGTTTTCCGGGTTTGGAAGGAATCCCAGGTCACCCAGGTCCTGCTGGAGGTCCTGGTTTCCCAGGTCTTGATGGATGTAATGGGACCAGAGGACAAAAAGGCTATCAAGGACCTGGTGGAGAACAAGGACCTGATGGAGAACGGGTCAGAGATGCCAATCAGAAAGTTTTTTATCTTAAGAACAATAAAAAGTAAAAGATTCTAAAGTTCATTTACAACATTTTTTCACTCCTCACTTTCATTTGTTGTAGTACTTTGTTTGTCCAACAGTAGCGTGTACCTAATGTATCTAATAGAGGGTACTCTGGTAGGTGTCAAGCATGTATCACTATGGAAACTGTGTTTTGTTCTGCAGGGATTTCCAGGACCGAAGGGATTTCCAGGAGATCCATCAGTGTACTATATACAGTATGCTGGAGTAACTGTAAGTACATCTCTACTGTCAATTCAATTCAGTTTTATTTGCACCAAATCACAAAAGAGAAGTCATCTAAAGGTACTTTACAGTATATAACTGTAACACCTTACAAATATAACTGTACACAGAATTATATAGAAAACTCAACAACCCCACTGAGCAAGCACGTCAAATACAGTTGATACAGAATGAATACAGTTATTGGGTGAGTGATGTGATATCACCAGACAGCAGGTAGAGGCAGTTTGAATTCAGGTGAAAAGGTTTGAACTCGTTTCTGCTACACAGTACCACCAGTACTGCAGTTATAGTTCAATGTCTGCAACTGTCTATTCTTTTAAAAATGAGTGACGTGTTACTATGATCATGTTGATGGTGAGATTCACTGGACTGAGACTTTGGAGAAAGTAAAGCTGTTTCCTGTTTAAATATTAATCAAGTAAATATTATTGAAGACACTGAGCAGATTGTTACTGTGGAGATGCCAGATTATGACATATTTATGCTAATATTGTTGTACTGATTGTGTCAGTGTGTAAAACAGACAAAGACTAATGGCAGTGTGTGTCTGATAGGGAGACGCCGGACCCAGTGGCCTTCAGGGACAACAGGTGCGTCGAACAACCACCTGTCGCTGCTGCCGTATAGAAGCAGGACATGTTTTTTCCTGTACTATCGGAGGTGGTGTTGGTTCAACAAATTCTCTCCCTCTTGAAGTGGTTCAGGTTTTTGTGACTCTGTCTGATCTGAGCTAACTTAGGATGTTTCTGATTCTGTCTGCAGGGTGAAAACGGTTTCCCTGGACCAATGGGACCTGCGGGTCCTGCAGGACTGGATGGGAACAACGTGCGTAACAAGAAAGCAGAAAGACACCAGATAATAATAATAATAATATTTCTTGTTGTTTTTCGCCTCTGATCATTCCTCTTTGCACCTTTTTATGTATCTGTTGTATGTGAGCAGGGTCTTCCTGGTCTGCCTGGTCCCAGGGGTCCACCTGTACGTGTAACGAAGTACTCAGTGAACATTTACAGAATTCAGACTGTACTGTAATGTTGTTGTTGTAAAAGCAGGTGAATACTGACCAGGTGTTGACGTGTTTGTGTTTCAGGGAGAAAAAGGCCGATCTCTGATTGGTGACAAAGGAGACGAGGTAGGTAACGGTTGTCATCTGGCCACGTCCCCTTCAGTGACATCACAACAGGTGCCTTCTGTTGTGACGTCACTGAACAGTAGTACTTCACTACTACTTCACATAATCAGAAGTACTGCTACTCTGAACAGTGCTGGCAGTAGTCATAGTAGTACTGTTACATCCACAGGGGGAGCAGGGCCCTCAGGGGCCCCCAGGGCCGTTTGAGGTTGTTGATCCTCCAGAAGAGCTGTACGTCAAAGGAGACCAGGTGGGCGGCTTCATTCTGTTACAGCCAATCTGATTGTAGCTTTGTTCCGTCCGCTCTCCTGAAGCAGTTCTGTCGTTCTACTGTGGCTCTATTGTTATGGCTCTATTTTACTGCAGTTTCAATTTAGCTCTATTGTGGTTCTACTGATATAATGATATAAGTGTAAATAATTGTAGTTTACGTGCAGGTTTAATTTTATTTTTAATTGTAGTTCACCTGCATTTCTCCTTTTATTTCTTCTTAAGTTTAACTGTCTGCTGTGACTTTGCTGCAGTTCTGCAAAAAAAAAAAAAAACCTAAAAAACTCAAATCTGTGTTAAAATTCACTTTTATTGATCTGAAGAAAAGTCACTGTATTCAGCAAAAAGAAGCTTCATAGTCACATATTCCACTGTGTTACATCATGATTTTTAATTGTGTGAGAACATAGGCTACAACTTTTTAGTTTTAAAAGTGGGATATTTGCCCATTCAGCAGTCTTTGGTCACCGTTATTCATGATGCTCCGTGCATTTCCAATAGTAGACAGATCTGCAGACAGGTTCACACTGAGATTTCCCCACTGTCCCTAAATCTTTATTACGATAAATTCTTGTTTTAACCACAATCTTGTTTTGAGAAATATACTTTTCAAACTTATTGACGATTGCCTCACTTCTCAGTTCTGCTGTAGCTGGTTCTTGGACCTGCTGTGTTCCTTCTAATGTTGGATTCTGTTGGTTCCTTAGGGTTCTCTAGGTATCAAAGGAGCCTGTGGATTTCAGGGACTGCCGGTAAGTTCAAGCTTATGGAAAACCAGGTTTCTACAGGTTGAGCAATTGTTCTCTTGATTCATCAGATTAGAACATTATAGTTATTGATCAGGCTTGGATCACTATGAGCGCTGACGTACTATCCCCTTGTGTGTGTTTCAGGGTATAGATGCTTCACCAGGGATCAAAGGAAAGAAGGGAGTTGTGGGATTTCCTGGACTGAGGGTGAAGAATCATTTTCACATTAGCATTCAGTTTGGATGAGTTCAAATGTGCACAAAATAAATATAAAGTAGAGCTGAATTAGAGTCTGGGAACCTTTGAACACATGTTAATCAGAGGATCCTGACTGAAGTACTGAACCTAAACTCGTTCTGATCATGTAATGCATGGTTTCAGGGCCTTCCTGCTCAGCCTGGTGTCCCTGGACAGAAAGGATTCAAGGTGAGTAACACATGAGAAAATAATATTACAGCTTCTTTTTTTGTCTTTTTGAGTTCATCCAGCTTGAGATCAGAATTGATTTTGTTCTTCATATTCTGTCTGCTGGAATCAGGAAGTGAACAAAAATAAATCTCTCAGCCAATGAGAAAGCAGGACTGCCTCCGTTTTATTGAGGTGTGTTTTATGTTGTTTTCAGGGGATTCGAGGAAGTCCAGGTCTCCCAGGTCTTATTGGACAAGAAGGTGCTAAGGTCAGTCATTTAGTTTGTTTGTAATTAGCACTGACCAATCGCAGACAGGTAACTACAGACACCTGATCATTGTTGAGGACACCAGCCTATGATAGAAAAGGTCCTCTGTGTGCGTGCATGTGTTTATATATGTGCACGTACACATGTTTGATGATTCTTTCCCGTCCCAGGGCATCATGGGAGATCGAGGTCCTAAAGGCCTTCCTCAACATGCAGACATCACACACACAGGTACCCATTAGTACACTTATTGATCAGCTATCGGGATCCAATACACTGCCTTGTCGCATCAGGTGCGTCAAGGCAAAGGCAGGGTAAACGTAAGGAGGTCTAGCCTAACTTATTACTCATTGTAAGATAACATCTCACCTGTTATTTGTTGCTCAATTTCTTTCATGCACAAGGTGACGTTGGGGACCCTGGAGCACCTGGACTGCGTGGCCCACATGGAGACATGGGTATGATGGGAACACCTGGCCTCCAAGGATCCCCTGGTAGATCCATACGTGGTAAGTACCTGCAGCACATTAATGTAAGTGTTAAGATGAAAATGTTTTTACATTTTCTAAATTCCATGTTATCACCATGGTTTAAGGTGGCCTGTGATGAGATGTTTTCTGTGGTTCCTCCTCAGGTCCAGCAGGAGTTGTGGGTTCAAGTGGCGTTCCAGGATTCAAAGGGGACAGAGGAGATCCAGGTGTTGTGTATACTGGCAAACCCACACCTGGAGAACCTGGAAAACCAGGACTCCCTGGACTCAGAGGACCTAAAGGAGAACCAGGGAGTCCAGGTACCTTAGAACTTGGTTTATGACACATGTGGCCTTTAACTTTTTATTCATTTTTCTTATTCCCACAGTCCCCTAATTTTGTCATCCTGCTGTTTTTCTCCCCAGGTCGTTACTGTCTTCCCGGGGTCACAGGAGACTCTGGACAGCAGGGTCAACAGGGATCTCCAGGGCCTCAGGGTTTCCCAGGGTTTAAAGGTCAGTATCTGCAGTTGACATTTTGACTGACTGGCTTGTATTTTCTGGACCACAGAAAACCAGTACATACCAGATATCTGTGGTGGAATATAAGGTTTGCTCTAGTCCAGTTTGTGCTTCTCAGGTATCAGCACAAATGTTTTGTTTATTTGAAGGCATCACCAGAATGCCCTAAGACTCTCTCAGACATCTGGATGATACATGAATGATAAAAAGGTTTCAAATCAAAAACAGATGAGGTGAAGGAACCAAGACGTTCTTCGAACCTGGACACATGAGCCACGTCATCTGGTCATATGTTGCTAATGTCAGAGTAAGGATGTAGGTTTCAGTGTATCAACTCACCTTTAGCGGTGTCCCGCTAACAACGTGGGCTACATAGACAATTGGAAAACTTTTTGGAGAAAACCTGGGCTGATTAGAAGAGACGGCATCCATCCCACTTTAGATGGTGCGTCTCAACTCTCTAGGAATATGACAGAGTTTATTAGACGACCTGAACCCTGACATGTCAGAGTGGAGCCCAGGACGCAGAGACGCAGTCTTACACACCTCTCTGCAGCTTCCTTACAGCCGTCACCCCCCCAAAACTACCATAACCCCATAGAGACAGTGTCTGCTCCCTGACTACCTAAATTATTTATATCTAAAACTAACACAAGAGGAGTAATTCATAAAAACCTAATAAAAATAAAGACGACTCCTCTCTTAGAAAAATAACAAGAAAACAATCAAATGTGGACTGTTAAATATCAGATCTCTCTCGTCTAAATCCCTGTTAGTAAATGATTTGATAATTGACCATCAAATAGACTTATTCTGTCTTACTGAAACCTGGCTGCAGCAGGATGAATATGTCTCTCTGAATGAGTCGACCCCCTCAAGTCATGTTAATTATCATGTTCCTAGAAGCACAGGTCGGGGTGGAGGAGAAGCAGCAATCTTCCACTCAAGTTTGTTAATCAACCCCAGACCTAAACATAGTTTTAATTCATTTGAGAGCCTCACTCTTAGCCTCTCTGATCCTAACTGGAAAAATCAAAAACCAGTCCTGTTTGTTATTGTGTACCGTCCTCCTGTCCCTTACTCTGAGTTTTTAACTGAATTCTCAGAGTTTCTATCTGATTTAGTTCTTAGTGCAGATAAAGTCATTATAGTGGGTGACTTTAATATCCATGTAGATGTTGATGATAACTGCCTCAACACTGCATTTAATTCACTATTAGACTCCATTGGTTTTACCCAAAATGTAAATAAACCCACTCACTGTTTTAACCACACCCTTGATCTTATTCTGACATACGGTGTGGAAGTTGATCAGTTAATAGTTTTTCCCCAAAACCCTCTTTTATCTGACCATTTCTTAATTACATGTGAATTTACAGTACCAGACTTTACTAAACCTACAGATAAGATTCACTACAGTAGATGTTTATGTGAAAATGCTGTTGACAAATTTAAGGAACTGATTCCATCTTTTATTTCAGAGCCATGTACCAACACAGAGGAAGGCAGTTATTTCAATGTTACTCCAGCACAAGTGGACTATCTTGTTAATAGTACTGGTGCTTCACTTGGAACAATACTTGATACTGTTGCTCCTCTGAAAAAGAAACTAGTGAGTCAGAGGAAGTTAACTCCATGGTACAATTCACAAATCCGTAGCTTAAAGCAGAAATCACGTAAGTTGGAAAGGAGGTGGCGTTCCACCAATTTAGATGAATATTGCCTAGCCTGGAAAGATAGTTTAATAATATATAAAAAAGCCCTGCGTAAAGCTAGAACTTCATATTACTCCTCATTAATAGAGGCAAATAAGAACAACCCTAGGTTTCTTTTCAGCACTGAAGCCAGGCTGACGAGTCATAGCTCGGTTGACCCTAGTATTCCCTCAACTCTCAGCAGCAATGACTTCATGAATTTCTTTACAAATAAAATCATAACTATTAGAGAAAAAATTGATCAGATCCTCCCTGCATACAGCATGGACTGTACAACAACTCTAGATCCACGCTCGTACTTAGGCTGCTTCCTCCCCGTAGATCATTCTGAATCAATTTCAGTAATTAATTCCTCTAAACCATCAACATGTCTCTTAGATCCCATCCCGACTAGACTCCTCAAGGATGTCTTACCTTTGATCAGCACGTCCATATTAGATCAGATCAATCTGTCTTTACAAACAGGCTACGTACCACAGGCTTTTAAGGTTGCTGTAGTCAAGCCCCTACTCAAAAAGCCTACTCTGGACTCAGGGGTCTTAGCGAATTATAGACCAATATCCAATCTGCCCTTTATCTCTAAAATCCTTGAAAAGATAGTTTCTTGTCATGGTTCCAGCCTCGTTGCTGCTGGTGCTTCCTCCCGTGCTTTTATTTTGGCGGTTTCCTGTTTCCCTTTCCCGTTCTGGTCACATGCACTCACCTGATTGGTCACACCTGGCTTTCCCCTGGAGTATAAATACCGGCCTGCTCACCTGTTTCCCCTGCCAGATAGTCTGTTTTCAACGCCTGAACACTATCCAGCATTTATCTTGGACTGACTCTTTTGGATTTCTTGGACTCTGCCTGATCTGGACCCCGTCTCTTGCCTGACCCCCTGGTGCTGTGAGTTCTGTCTTTCCCCCCCTGCTCACGGTACCAAACCTGTACCTGGACCTGCCTGATTCCCTTTCCCGGACCTATCCCCCTTCTACTCTGTCTACCCTGGATTCCCCCTTATTGGACCGGCCTGACCTGACCCTGCTTCCCCTCCGGTTCAGTGAGTTCTCCCTCTGTTCTGTTTCGCTCCCTTGTTGTCCCCTTTCCTGGTCTGTCTGTTTGGACTGCTTTTGTGTTTCGACCTGGATTGTCTTCCGTTGTGGATTTTGCCTGCCGGACTTAACTTTGAACTGCCTGCCTGTGTATGACCCGGATTGCCCTCGACCTCCGAGCTAGCTCTGTGGATACTGTTTGGACTATTGTCTCGTTGTGCTTGTGTGACTCTGGTGTCTCTGTCCATGTGCTCTCTGTCAGTCGGCCATTTTGGTTTTGACGTTGTCTTCCATTTTGCCCATGTGCTCTCTGTTGGTCGGCCATCTTGGTCTTGACGTCACTTCCGGTTTTCACCCAGTCCACCATAATCACCCGACGTCATCTCCGTGCATCTAGTGACTGTTACATCCAATTCATTCATTCACTGTGTTCTGTCACTTCTAAATAAACATTGTTCGCTCAGTTCTGTCCTGTCTGCTCTCTGACCATGGAGTCCATCCGGCAGCTCATGACAGTTTCTAAGCAATTGTACGACCACCTGCGTAGAAATAACTTGTATGAAGATTTCCAGTCAGGATTTAGAGTACATCATAGTACAGAAACAGCACTGGTAAAGGTCACTAATGATCTTCTATTAGCATCAGACAATGGTCTACTCTCTATACTCGTCTTGTTAGATCTTAGTGCTGCATTCACACTATAGATCACAACATTTTATTACACAGACTGGAACATGTCATTGGAATCAAAGGAACAGCACTAGAGTGGTTTAAATCGTATCTATCGGATAGATTTCAGTTTGTACACGTTAATGATGAGTCTTCCATGCACAGCAAAGTCAGCTATGGAGTTCCACAGGGATCTGTGCTTGGACCGATTCTTTTCACTTTATATATGTCCCCTTTAGGCAATATTATTAGGAAACACTCTATAAATTTCCATTGTTATGCAGATGATACCCAGCTATATTTATCTATGAAACCAGGAGAAACTAATCAATTAGTCAAACTTCAGGAATGCTTAAAAGACATAAAGGCCTGGATGACCTCCAATTTCCTTCTCCTAAATCCGGACAAGACAGAGGTTATACTGTTTGGGCCTAAAAATCTCAGAGACACTATGTCTAAACACATTCTCACCATTGATGACTTAGTTCTGGCCTCAAGTAATACTGTAAGAAATCTCGAAGTTATCTTTGATCAGGATATCTCCTTCACTTCATACATCAAAGAAATCTCTAGAACTGCCTTTTTTCACCTAAGAAACATTAAAGTTAAAATTAGGAGCATCCTGTCCCAAAGTGATGCTGAAAAACTAGTCCATGCATTTGTTACTTCCAGACTGGACTATTGTAATTCCTTATTAATGGGATGTCCCAATAACTCATTAAAGAGCCTCCAGTTAATCCAAAATGCTGCAGCCAGAGTTCTGACTGGAATTAGCAAGAGAGATCATATTTCTCCAACGTTAGCTTCTATCCATTGGCTCCCTGTTAAATCCAGAATTGAATTTAAAATTCTTCTCCTAACTTATAAATCCCTTAATAATCAGGCTCCATCTTATCTTAAAGACCTCATAGTTCCATATCTTCCAAGCAGAACTCTCCGTTCTCAGACTGCAGGTTTACTTGTGGTTCCTAGAGTTTCCAAATGTAGAATGGGAGGCAGAGCCTTTAGCTACCAAGCCCCTCTCCTGTGGAACCAGCTCCCAGTTCAGGTTCTGGAGGCAGACACCGTCTCTACATTTAAGACTAGACTTAAAACTTTCCTTTTTTATAAAGCTTATAGTTAGAGATGGATCAGGTGACTCTGAACCATCTCTTAGTTATGCTGATATAGGTTATTCTGCTGGGGGACCTCTACTGATAAACTGAGCTCCTCTCCTCTCTCCTTTCTCTTGTATCAATGCAAATGCCACCATTGCATGTCATTAACTTTGTGTCTTCTCTCTCTTTTAGTTGTGTTTCCTCCTCTCTGTCTCCCTCTCTCTGTACTTTTCTGCAGGTATCCTCGGCCTGGAGCTGTACATCTCCAGAATCCAGTTCATCTGCCCAATGTTCTTGATGCTTGTTGTTGTCTTTCTTGCCTGCTGTTCTTTTCTCTCTTCTCTTTCCACTCACCCCAACCGGTCAAGGCAGATGGCCGCCCACTATGAGCCTGGTTCTGCTGGAGGTTTCTTCCTCTAAAGGGAGTTTTTCCTCTCCACTGTTGCCTAAAGCTTGCTCAAATGGGATTGTTGGGTTTTCTTTATAATTTTTTGTATAAATATTTTCTGTAAGGTCTTAAACCTTACACTGTAAAGTGCCTTGAGATAACTTCTGTTGTAAATTGGCGCTATACAAATAAAATTGAATTGAATTGAATTGAACTTTACCTGCAGCATTTTGGTCATTCTTGTGCCTGAATCATCTTACTCTTTCTTACAACCTGCCAGGTGTTTACCAGAATGATCAATGGCTCCATGACATTTCCCTGCGGACCTCCTGAACGTGACTTCATATTTATATCATAGTTTTTTAAACCCATTTGTTTTTCAGGTAATCGTGGTGAATGTTCTTGTGGCCCTCCTGCTATACTGATGGGCGTCCCTGGCCCTGTGGGCAACTTAGGGTATCCAGGGTTTCCTGGCACCCCAGGGGTCCCAGGGAATAGAGGAGATATAGGGTTACCTGGGGACCAAGGAGAGCATGGACAACAGGTAAATTATAAAACAACAGATCCAAGGTTGTATCAGCAACCTAGAGGTCATTGTTGGTGTATTGGTTTGTTTGCAGGGTCTCGGTGGATTTCCAGGTATCAAAGGGTTTAAAGGACAGAAGGGAGAATTAACTGTCGTGAACACTATGGGTGAGTTTAGCAACTACACATCCTTTTGAACAGATGCAATTGAACTCTTGTAACCACATGTGCTAAAAGACTAATGAGGTCCTTGTTACTAAATCTAATTCCTTTACACGGAATTTTTACAAGCATATACACCAAAGTTGGTAGATTTACTGACTGTACTCTTGAAATATCAAGATTAAAGATAAAATGAGCTACATGTCGCCTAAGATGGACCTAGTTCTACCCTTTATAATGTATCAAAAATATGGGGGCACATAATTTCTGCATCAACCATAAATTATTAGTGAATAAACCCTGAATACTCTTATAGAGGTTGATGTGACAAATGAAAATTAAATTTATTCGATTTTAACCACAATATGATGTCAGTGTGTCACTGGTTCAGCTTGGATTTTTGTCTCCAGGGGACAAGGGAAACCAGGGACAGCCAGGCCCTGCAGGTTCACAAGGATTCCCAGGAAGAGGAGGACTTGATGGGCTCCCTGGACCTCCTGGAGACCTTGGCCCCCAGGTCAGTCTGACAGTGTAGATCAACTCACAGCAGGTGTTAATCTTCAGAACAGATGGTGCAGTAAAAGAGAGTGAGGGTTAAAAAAGTTTCAAACAAAAACAGTCCAGAAACAGTTAAATCTGAGGAAAGAACTCCTACTTTCCTCAATCTAAACCATCTGATGAACTCTTTAGACTGTAAGAAATCAGTGACTTTTCCTTCAGACGAGGGGATTCAAAACCTGGGTACTCCATTGCTTTAAAAGACTTCCTCCATCCTCCTTTCTTGTGTGATAACTTCGAGTTAAATATGAACACAGGGACATGAAACTGTCACTCCTCATAACCGCAGAATCTGTGTTTGTAGGTTTTCTTCAGTACCACAGTGGATCACTGGTTCTTAATGGACTGAGTGATCCATATATATATAGTTGAACATTTATGGCGACACTGCAAACAGGAGCTAACTAACTGTCTCATTAGTATTACATTCCTCGAACACGCTGTTTGTCTTTGTCTGAGCCGTGTGTCTTTGTGTCAGACATAACCATCTTTACATGTTGAACACACTCACTGTTCAGAATTTAACATAAATCAGGAGTTATGTTCATATTCTACCTTTCTTCGATTCCTGACTTGTTGGTCCTTCATATCTTCATCTGTGAATCTGTTTTCCTTTTTTTTCCACAGGGTGAAAGTGCACCCAGCCTACCTGGAGAAAGAGGCTCACAAGGACTTTCAGGACCAAAGGGATTATTAGGACCTGCAGGCCCTCCAGGATTAGGTATAGATGGAGCAATAGGAGAGCGTGGGGAACCTGGAGAAACTGGACCTCCAGGACTCCTTGGCTTTCCAGGGTCAAAGGGGGAAAAGGGTAAGAACAATCCAAAGTGAAATTGGTATTATTACTGTAGTGATGAAAAAACACACTCACTCCTCCGCCTCCTCCTCCACTCCAGGTGACACTCTGCCTTATGTGCCTGGAAATCCTGGCCCCCCTGGGGAGAAAGGAGACACTGGAAATACAGGTATGCACCATCTATGTTCCTGTTCAACTATGTCACTAAAGTAAGGTTCACCTGTCTGCTCACCTCTCTCTCTCTGTCTGGACAGGCTACACAGGACTCCCAGGCCCTTCAGGTTTTCGTGGCATCACTGGACCAGATGGGGCCAAAGGAGACAAAGGGTATTCTGGACTACCTGGACTACCTGGACGACAAGGTACCACAACACACCTGCCACACCTGTACCACAAGACAATAAACAACATGTATTTTTATTCATGTGCTCTTCATCTCCTTTAGGACCTCCAGGTTTTGTTGGGGATATTGGTGATGAAGGACCTGAGGGTTTCAGTTATGATGGAGATCCAGGTACAGTCACCTGCCTGTCATGAAACTCATATTATCATCTTCTGTAGTTTTTTTTCTCAGCTTCTTTCTTTGTATGCTTCAAAACTTCCTTCAGAAACTGTTGTTTTAAGTCGCTTTCACACCTTAATTCTTTTGCTTTGGTCTGAATTAGTTGTTGACTTTGTAACATTGTATTAGTTTCTCCTTCGGTTCGGTTTCATTTCACATTGAGAAAAGTCCAAATGAATCAAAACATGTCACTTCAAACTACATGAGAACGTCCTCTCCGCTTATTGGTCAGATTGTTTCTGCCGCGGGGAATAAAAAGTAAATACAGGAAGAAGGTGAAGTATTGTGGACTACTGTACATTTGTGTGACAGTAGAGAGATGATTTTTAACTATAAATGTTAATGCAGATTGGTCATCCCGTTCATTATTGTTTATTGCGTTATATCGCTTGCAGAGTCATCAGACCTAGTGTCTGTGAGAAACTTGACCTCCTCACGTCTCCACTTTTATCCTCCGTTAATCAGACAGTTTTTGGTGGACAAACAAAAAAGAGAAACTCCACACGCTTCCCAAAGTCCTCAAATCACGCGATTCATAGCGTTTGGTCCCGTTTTGGTTCGGTACGGGTTCTCACCAGGAGGACCGTACCAGAGTTCGCTGGAATGACAGTCAGATGTGAGTTTCGGAGGTCCTGCCTTAGTTGAAGAAGTAAAATCGGGGTTTTCACCATTGAGGCCTGATTTTGACAACACAGGTATGTAGAAGTGAGTCTTAGTTTAAACGAAGAAGATTTCTGGAGTCCATAGAAGAGGATGCTCATTAGACTGTAATTGTGTTATAGTCCAGGAGGTCACACTCATTCATACCTGCCCAAGCTGCCCAATATAACCATAGTCAGACCCAAAGGTGTTCATGACAGAGCTGCAGAGAGGAAGCCACTACTCTCCACAACAACATAACTGCCAGTTTGTAGAGTGTTCGAGGTGGTATAGATGAACCAGAATCTGCTTGATAAATGTTCTATGGACAGATGAGATCATCAATTGAGTTGGCATGTAGCCAGAGAAAGAACAGGCATGGACTGTGTTCTACACAACGAAACCAACAACAAAGTCAGTGGCTGGTTAGTGTAGTGGTAACATCACTGCCTCCCATGTGGGAGACTGGGGTTCAAATCCCAGCTGTGGCTTACCTTAGGCAAGACCTCCTCCCTTGTACCTTGTAATGACTTGTAAGTTGCTTTGGATAAAAGCGTCTACTAAATGTGAAGTTCTTTATGGCTGGTTCCTTCTACTTCCTGGACCTTTGCTGGTTGATGATAACAGACCAATTACCTATATTTTCGGCACAATATAATACCTTTGTTTGCTATATGTGAACATGGGACAATATAAACAGCTGCTCACGTAAATGCTCTGAACTCAGTTTCATTGTGTGAAACTGTTTGTAAACCAGGCTCTCCAGGGTTGCCAGGCTCTCCTGGACTCAGGGGCCTTGCAGGGGACTCCGTTGTTGGGCCCACAGGCCCCATTGGCTTCCCAGGGGCAACAGGATCTCAGGGACATAAAGGAGTCCCAGGAGCCCCCGGCAATGACGGACTACCAGGTGAATTGCTAATGGAAAAAAGTAATATACTGTAGAATGAATGTAGAATGTAAAAAGAACTACCAGCAAGTTATTGTAAAATGTAGTTAAACTACTAGTTTCATGAAGAAGTCCAACTATGTTGATCTGTGTTGAAGCAGTGAAATTAGACTCACTTGCTCTGTAGAAAGAAAATTGCAGTACAACCTAAATTATCTTTTCTTTGTCCAGGTGTCCTAGGTCTAGCTGGGGGCCCTGGAGCAAAGGGCCAGAGAGGCCTGGATGGGGCTGCGGGTGAATCTGGTCCCTCAGGCCCCTCATCTGACCTATGTGATGTTGGAAAACCAGGTCTCATGGGCATTCTTGGTCCCCAGGGACCCATTGGACCCCCAGGTAATCTCTAGCTCCTATAGACGCTCACTTTAAGTTACATCGTTAAAGTGTTGAAGAGTGCTTATTTACTATCAGTATAAAGTCCTGTAGAAAAATAATGTTTCTGTGATGGCATCATATTTCTGTTCAGGTTTTCAAGGGGAGAAAGGTAAAACTGGGGAGGTGGGCGTTCCAGGTTTTGGCCCTATAGGGCCTGTTGGTAGACAAGGCTCTCCAGGTTTTCCAGGGTACCTGGGTCCCCAAGGCCCCCCTGGACCAGCTGGAGATTCAGGACTGCCAGGGCCTGCTGGTCAGAAAGGTGAGCTCCTCCATGTACCCTGCTGTGATTGAATGTTTCTTTAACACAGTTTCAGTTTCCCTGAAATACTCAGTGTTTCAGGTTTGTTGGGGCCCCAGGGCTTTGATGGAGGACAAGGGGCCCCAGGAAAGACGGGGGTCACTGGAGTCCCAGGAATGACAGGGGAGAGAGGGTTTAATGGACAAGATGGAGCTCAAGGATGTGAAGGGCCAAGAGGAGAGAAAGGTAAACACTGAGTTATACTACAGTACTACTATAGTAGTGTACTCCCTATTGCTGTACTACTTACAATACTAATGCAGTACAACTACAGTGTTGTGATTGATTGTCAGATATACAGACGTGGGTGAAATTATTGGCACTCTTCTCTTAAAGAATAAAAAACCCACAAAGGTCACGGAAATAACTTGAAACTAATAAGAAATTACTAAAAATTTACTCATGGAAATCAGACATTGCTTTTGAGTTGTGGAAATACCAGTTCAAGGTACCTCAGCATAAAATCACACCATCAGTCCCTGTGTGAGCCAAGGGGATTTAATGGAAGACGAGCGAGGAGGACTGCACTGATGACAACAAATCATAGAGAGAAAAAAATAGATAATTTATATTGACAAACCACAAAGCTTCTGGGAGAATGTCCTTTGGACGGCAAGTCACATCAGCTCTATGTACATGGACGCAAAAATGAAGCATACAAATGAAGTATCTTAAGGTCTGGGGCTGCTTTGCTCCATCTGGTGCAGGTTACAATGAAATCTCAAGACTTTTAAGGCATTCTGGAGCAAAACGTGTTGCCCAGTGTCAGAAAGCTTGGTCTTTGTCACAGGTCATAGTCCAACAGGATAATGACCCAAAACACAGCTAAAAACATCAAGAATAGCAAAGAAAAAATCATTGGACTATTCTAAAGTGGCCTTCTATGAGTCCAGATCTAAATCACATTGAAAATCTGTGGAAAGAGCTAAAATATGCCGTCTGGAGAAGACATCCTTCAAACCTGAGACAACTGGAGCAGTTTGCTGACGAGGAGTGGAACAAAATACCTGTTGACAGGTGCAGAAGTCTTATTGAGAGTTACAGAAATTGCTTCCTTGCAGTGATTGCCTCAAAAGGTTGTGCTACAAAATATTAAGGGTAATATTGATGGTGCCATCCTTTTTGTCCAGGCCTGTTTGTTTTTTTAAAAAACTTGTGTTAAACCGAAAAGAAATGTCTGATTTTCATGAGTTAATGTTTTATAGATTTGTATTTGTTACTTTTGTCAGTTTCAATTTATTTAAGTGACTTTTGTGGGTTTTTCTTTCTTTAAGGGAAGGGTGCCAATAATTTCATCCATGTCTGTAAATATACTGAGATGGTGTTGAAAATAAATTGAATAAAATCTTTCACATTAAATCTGTCACATGTGAAACATAAAAAGGTGAAAGTTCAGACTCTCACTTCAAATCCGGCAGGCTATAAAGGGCTCCCAGGACCTCCAGGAGAAATCATGGTTATCCCCATTAAAGGAGAGAGGGGAAAACAAGGTTCCCCCGGCATCAACGGCTTTTCTGGACCTCGAGGTCAGATTGACATGACAACTCCAATACCATAGTGTCCATTATCAATCTGTGGTAAAGCAGACTTAAAGCCAGTCAGGTGGAATTGAGTTGAGGCAGGACAAGGCAAAATGTCTCAGGTCAAGTTGTGTCATGTAAGGGCTAAATGAGGCGAGTCTCAGTAAAGTTGAGTTGAGTAACAGTGAGTCAGGTTGTGTTAAGCCGGGTCGTATTAGGTCAAGTCAAGTCAATTCTCAAATGAGCTAAAAATGAAAGGTCTAGAAAGGGTCAGGTATCAATTTAGAACCAGTCATTTCATGTCAGGACAAATCAGAAACAGTTAAGTCAGGTAGAGTTGAGTGTACATGTTTTAGCACTTAGAAGTTTTTGGTTTCAGGCTTTGGAAGGCTCTGAGGAGAAAACAGTTGTGGGTCGATGTAGAAAGCTTAATGCTAACCATGATCAACAGGTGTCAGAACATTGCACGATGCATTGCAGTTTGTGCCTATTCTGACAAATTATAACCAAAGCATTAATGCTGATTAATGTATAAAAACACTGAGTCCAGGTGATGGACTCAGTGTGCGAGGCTATGGCTACTTCTTGCATGTATTATATACCAGTGCTTCCAAAAATTTAGCTGGTTTGGTTTTTGCCTCAACAACAAAATGTGTATGATAACAAAGATCTTCAGCCTGAACCTTTACATAAAATGCTTACTGTCTATTCAGGAAATAAAGGTTTGGTAGGAGTTACAGGTAAGCCAGGGTATCCAGGAATCAATGGCCCCCCAGGCATCATAGGACCCCAAGGGCCTGCTGGGCCTTTTGGCAAACCAGGACATCCAGGAGCAACTGGTCGTCAAGGATCTCCTGGATTCATCGGCTTCCCTGGACAGACCGGAGATCCGGTAAGATGACATGAAACTTTGAGTGTCACAGAGAAGGCGTCTTTATATCTAAGAGAGTGAGAACTAAACCATACCTGAGACTCAAACAGGAAGTATAGCTACCTTTACAGGGTGGGCTGTCCCAGGTCTTCAATACTGAACACACAATCAGTTCAGCAGTTCATGTAGACTCTAAACTGCGTTAAAGCTTAAATTCAGATCCATGTTTGGATTGTAAACCAAACATAAATGGAGAAAATTAAGATTTAATTTTTAATCTGTGGAAAAAGAAATCAAGTTTTGTTTGTTTGTGGTTGCAGGGTGACCTAGGGTGTCCAGGGAAACCTGGAGAACCTGGTCAGCAAGGATTTCTGGGACAGAAAGGTAAGAGGTGAATTCAGCACCAGGACTCAACAAATCTATCTGAAGGAAAAATTTTCATTTGTAAAATACAAAGACAGAAGCTTTAATCTCTGTCAACAGCTGTGCCAGTCATTGAGTAACGTTCTATGTTTCAGGTGATAAAGGAGACTCTCTTGGTTGTCCTGGTGTACCTGGAGACAAGGGGCCTCCTGGAGAGTCTGGGTCCCCAGGTGATCATCTGATTCTGGAGCAGTCTGCAGGAGCCATGTGGTTCCTTGAAATCTGTACATGCTTACAGGAGAAAATCTGTGATAGGCTTTACTTGTTCTGAACAAAATGTTTTGTAATGAAAATGGATGTTGTTTATAGCATCAGTTTCTGTATCAATCAGTAGTTCTTCTCTATCAGGATGTCCTGGACCTCAAGGAGATACTGGAGAACCTGGTTTTATTGGGGCTCCAGGTCAGAGAGGATGCAAAGGAGATGAAGGCCACAAAGGAGATCCCGGTGAACAAGGTAAACAGGCTCAGGATTCTTCATCATTTTATCTTTACTATGTTACATGAAGTCTAAGCCAGAAACTAGGCCATGTAACGTATTACCAACCGAGACCAGTGGCTGTTCAGTCGGTCTGGGAGAGCCAAGTGTTGATTTCCTCTAAATGAGGAGTTAAGCTACCATGAATGACACTCATCATTGTTCACTTGTTGACACTCATTGTTAACAGCCATTATTGATACCAACATTTCTTGGATACAAAGTCCACAATTGAGTCTCATACCCACCCTAACTGTTTCTTTCTGACTGAATTAATTCAGGAGTGATGGGTCCTTCGGGTCCCAGAGGCTGTCCAGGTCATCCAGGTTTTCCTGGTAATGCAGGCACTGATGGTCCCCCAGGACCACAGGGCTGTCCTGGGCTCAAAGGTAAGAACTAAAACTCAGACCTGCAGCCCTGTTAGACTTCCAGTTCCAGGTGGATGTCTGATCTGGATTAAGAAAACAAGATGTGATTTAGATGTGATATATGGATATATATGGAGATATATGGGTGCATATGGAGATAATCAACAGTTGAAGATTCATGGTGCTGAGAAATAGTTACATTTAAATTTAGTTATTTGGCAAATGCTTTAATAAAAAGCAACTTACAAGTGAAGTACAAAGCAAGCAAATGATCTAAGAACTATAAAGTGCTCCAGGACAACAGTTTCACTTTCATGGGCTAAGTGCAACCTTTTTTAAGGAAAAGGTTTGGAAGAGTTCTGTTTTCCGAACCCGAACCTGATGCAGCAGCTACAGGAAGCCAGTGCACAGATCTGAAAAGTGGTGTAATGTGTACTTTTTACTGATCAAACATGAGACGTGCTGCTGCATTTTGGATCCTCGGAGGTTTGATAGAGCAGCTGGTAACACCGTCAGTAAGGTCAATAGATGAGGTCTATAAAAATCAGAAAGGAACAAAGATGTCACCCAGAGCAGTGGTGTTTTACTGATGGGTTTTAACTTGTTTCCCAGCAACATTATGGTGAGTAAAGACAATTCATTGGTGATTTTTGTCTATGTATGTGAAAATAATATAGAAAAGAACTGGCCTTACACCTTCAGAAAGGTTTTGAAGGGAGGGGGTTTCAATTCTTGATGATAGCACAGTGAGCAACTCTAGCCTAGTGATAACTGTCATGGTGAAGTGGTCCTCCAGGAGTAACCTACATCCCTTCACCCTATAGTGCTTATTAATGCCAGCTAAATGTAAAGCTTGACAGATTGATAGCAGGTGGAAATATTGATCCAGGTGAATTGACAGCTGAGCCTATGTGAGTTAGTGAAAATAAGTTTATTTTTCTTTTTCATTTTGTTGCATCAGGTCCTCCTGGACCACTGGGACTTCATGGATTGGACGGACTGAAAGGGGTAAAGGGTTACATCGGGACAAGAGGTATGAGGCTCACACACCTTGTTTGACAAATGTGTGCAGGTAGACTTGCCTGAGGTTCTTGAAGATGTTTCACCTTTAATCTGAAAAACTCATTGTGAGTTAGAACTGAAGAAGTCTTTCTTTCAGCATTCTTTCAGAAACAGGTTAAAAAGGGTACAAGACTACAGGTGAAAACATTAGAACCACCCCTGGAGAATGTACTCCATCATGATGCCACCACTCACTATGACCTCAATCCTAATCATATAGTAGAATTATCACCTTTCTGGAAGTTAAGTGAGCCGGTTGTCTGGGGCCGGGAGCGCATCAAGATGCTGCGGTGCAGACTGAGGGGAAAGTGGAACATCACATTTTATGGTGATGTTCTACAATGAGAAGTGAAGTGCTAGTGTAGTATTTATTCCACTTACTACTTAATATTGATTAGAAAAACATTGTTGTAATTTAAATCCTATACTATACAACTGCAGAACTGACAAAAATGTAATGTAACAGGATTGTCCAACTACACAGTGAGTTACAGGGTGAATGTCTACACTTTTATTTATTTCAGTCTGCATCACAGCCATTAATATTTTGTGATGTCAGAAACTACTGGCCACAGGTCCTTGCGAAGTTCCCAACCGGTTGCCTGCATGGATGTTTAGTGTGGTCACCCTGTTTTGCATGCTGTTCTATAGTTACATACTAGCTGTCCTGTACAGCTGCTAGCATTGTAAAACAGATTTCATCTGTTTAGGTCTGGGTGTGGAGGGACCTCAAGGTTGCAAAGGCCTCCCAGGGAATAAGGGTCCGCCGGGTCCGCCAGGCCTCCGTGGTACAGCCCAGCCTGGACCACCAGGACCAAAAGGTCTCCCAGGACCCAAAGGTCTGTACCAAAGTGATTACCGTCAGTGATAGCCAGACAAGCAATGATGTAAATGTAACCATTTGCTCACACTATCACAAATGTAGCTCTCAATGTGTCTGTGTGTGCTATTGTAGGACCTCCGGGTGGGTGTGGACTTCCAGGTAAACCTGGACCAGACTGTAAAGATCTAGTTCCAGGTCCTCCTGGAGACCGCGGATGTCCTGGACCAGATGGAGAGCCAGGTCAGAGTTTAACTTTAGGTTTAATAAACTTTATCAGATAAATGACACTGGTTGACTCACCTGAGTTTGGTGTTTCAGGATGTCCTGGTGATATGGGGGATCCAGGTCCAAACCCTCCAGTACTTGGGGATGATGGAGACAACGGGGACCCAGGATGCAGGGGTCCAGCAGGCTTAAAGGGACCACAAGGGCCCAAAGGACAGCCAGGAATTGCCGGAGATTTTGGAGCAAAAGGTCAGGCTCTCTATGTATCCAAGATATTTTTATTTAGGAAGAAACCAAAACAGGTGTCATCTCAGAGAAGATTCACTTCACAACATGACGGAACTCAACTGTAGCTACAGGTATTTTGTGTACATTTCAGGCTGAAATCTCTGCTGGTGGTCTCAGCTCTAAAGCAAGAAGGTTCTGGGTTTGAACTACTTACACCTATGTGCATGTGTCCTGTGTGGGTTTCATCCATATAGTTAAGATTCATTGTGCCCATTGTGAATTTGAGTACTTTTCTTCTCTATGTGTCAGCTCTGTCCAGCCTGTCCAGGCTAGCAATGCCAGCTAAGTTGTAAAGATTTTGGGTGAATGGTTTTACACTTTGTTAGTGTGATCCAAAATTTCTATTGTCCATGAGAAGCATAGAAATAGTTTCTGAGGATGCAGACAGTCCTCCCAAGGGATGTAGGGTAGCCGTGATGTGTACCCTGTCACACACTCTTCATTCTACTACCTATAAACCCAATTTCAGTTGAAAAGTGTTTTGGTGGCTCATGATCACAGTTGCTGAGAGTCTATATTTTTGTATATGTATGAGTTCAGGTATGAAGGGCTCATCAGGTCTGATGGGAGTACCTGGTAATCGAGGCCCCAAAGGTGGTCCTGGTTCCAGTGGGCCTCCAGGAGCAAAGGGTTGTGAAGGAGCAGTGGGCCTAAAGGGAGAGAAAGGAGAAGTCCTCCCTCCCAATGCTTACCCTCAGGTCCAAACGGGTCCCCCAGGTCACTCTGGACCCCCTGGTCCCCCTGGAGCACGCGGCTTTGAGGGAGAAATTGGCCTTGATGGATTCAAAGGTGAGAAACAGAAGGTGGACAGAGTCTTCTTCACCACAGTCATCCCAATAAAGTAAAATCCAGTATTGATGTTTACATTTTTAGCCTAATGAGGGGCAGCAGATGAAAAGTCAAACCTGATGTGAATCTACTAACATAATTTATAAGTGCAGCTGATCATTAACATGGTCCGTTCGTTACAGGCGTGAAAGGGGAGAGCGGGTCTTTAGGACCAATAGGCATTAAGGGGCCCCAAGGACCAGCTGGAGACCAAGGAGGGCCAGGCCCACCGGGTGAGAGTGGATTAGATGGAGAAAAAGGTACTGTAACCGTCTTCTGCCTGGCCCCCTACATGACTTCACTTTGCTAGTTTACTATACTGTGGTGGTTTACAGATCTACAAGCACAATATTTCCTTTAACTCTATTACCTTACTTTTCTCATTACTGAAACAAGTAATAAAAATAACTTAATAGTTATGTGCTACTAGTAACCGGTAACACATTAGTAAACAATATAGCCACAGAATAGAAAATAAATTCCTGCTACCGGATAATGTCAGAGTGTCTGTCTGCAAGCTAAGGCAGAGAACGAGTGAGGGTGATGCAGCAGGACAATGACCCTAAATATCAAAGCAAGTCTATTACAGAATGACTACAGTGACACAAAATTCCACCTTTTAGAGAGAGCAGACATCAACCCAACAGAGATGCTGTGGAGCGACGTTAGGAGAGCTGTTCACACGAGAAATCCTAAGAATCGGTCTGAGCTGAAGCAGCTCTGTGAGGAAGAATGGTCCAAAGTTCCTCCTGGATGGTGTCCAACCAGTTATTAAAACATTACTTACTGTTTCCACTATCACTCTGTCTGTTGTGTTTTATCAGATTAGAAACATTGCATTTCTTGATATTTGATATTTGTGACTTTGAAAGTTCACATTTGAGGACAAGTTTATGCAGAGAACTAAAATAACTTACTACTAAGAAATACTTTTTCTTTCCACTGTACGTGATTAAATACCAACTGTTTCTTCCAAGGTACTTGTAAATCTACCAGTACCATTTATCGCTACATAATTTTAATCATCAAAAAATGTATAAACTTGCACCTGTGATGGTCAGTGCTCCATCGTCTTGTATGAAAACCTAGTTATAAGATATTAACTAGTAATCTCGAGAAAGGTCACATTATTCAGTTCCATTCATGACAGTGTCATACCTATCAGCATTTACCCATTTTGTCTTTGAAGATAACTTCAGAAGTCAATCAATTAGTTACGTTTTGTGGGAGTAAAACTATTGAATGGGTTAACAGGCCCAGGAGCCCCACTAGGAGATTAATCTGTCCTTGACTAAGCGCAGATCAGACACCTGCACTAGCTGTGTGGTAACTCATCCGTGTGAATCCTAGATGTTTTTTTCCTCATTATAGTTAAGGTGTAGTGAAGAAAAGAAGACATCAGTAATAATGTTAAGTGTATTTAATCTACAGACTAGGATGTTGGTGAGGTGAGGACTAGGTAAACGTTGAATTCACTTTGGCTTCTAGCTGTCAAATGCATCATCTATAAGGATTTATTTTGAAATAGCGTTAATCGTTCATCACTCGCCTGCCTTCAGATAAAAAATACAAGAAAGTTCAACCACTTAACCCCTCTTCTGGCCTCTGTTCACTGGGTTTTAGTAATGATTTTAAGTTATTGATCTTTATTTTTAAGGCTTTAAATGGACTGGCTGTGGTTACCTCAGTGAACTGCTACAGTAGCACAAACCAGTGAGATGACTCAGGTCTTCTAATCAATTCCTTTTAGATGCTGCAAAGGCGAAATGCAAACGTTGGGGTGATCGTGCTTTCTCTGTGTTAGCTCCCAAATTGTGAAATAGCTTACCTCTCGATGTCAGAGCAGCATCAGACCTGGTAGCCTTTAAATCATTGCTTAAAACCTATTTACTGTCCTGTCTTTTTATCATGGTTGATGTCTGTTGTATTTTTCTGATTCTTCTCGTTTTGTTTATGCTGTGCTATTTATTCTATTTAATGTACTTTTTCTAAGAGATGTTGGTTTTAAAAAATAAATTTTGATTTGTTTTGGTTTGTTGATGTAACTACCTGTCCCGGTGTTTGTGCTCCAGGTGACCCTGGTCCAACAGGTGACCCCGGTCCTCCTGGAGAACACAAAAATGTGAACTTGGGCTTCTTGTTGGTGAAGCATAGCCAGTCAATGGTTGTTCCCACTTGTCCACTACGCATGAAAGAGCTATGGACCGGATACAGTCTGCTGTACCTGGAGGGTCAGGAGAAGGCTCACACTCAAGACCTGGGTATATACACACATAAATACACAAAGTCACATATGCTAAGACTTTAATGAAGGTATGAGTCTGAGACCATAGCTGTGTTTATTGACACAGCTATGAAACCATATGTGTTATAACAACAAGTTACAATAATATTCATGTTATTTATTCCTTCATTAAACCAATGGCCACCTTGACTGACAACCTTACGATTTCAGAGCAGGCAAAGCTTTGCTGCACCCAGTGATCTTTGATACCCCTTGAGAGGAGCGCACACACCCAGGTTGGAAACCATTGCTCTAAACCTACCCAGTACCTCCATTTGACAGGGCAGGGCTTGTGTCCAATGATCTTCTGCCTCAGCATTTGCCCAGTCACCAGTGCTGCTGCACGAGGAGACGTATCAAGCTTGAATAACTAATGTAGTGACAAGAAACTGTAAAGAGGAGTTTGAAGATATTGAGACTTTGCTTTTTAAACTAAACCAGCTAGTTTGGCTCCCCAGTTCCCAAACACAGAGTAGTTTTGTTGCCCTGTCCCAAATTTAATTTGGTGGCAGCAGACCAACAAAGATCAGCCAAGTACTCCAGCTTCTGTTTGCAGGTCTGAGGTTGTTAGTGAAGACTTGTCAGATTCAGGAGTTCCTCAAAGTGCCAAGAACCATTCACACAGATCTCTACTCAATAACATGTTCTTCATGAGAACTGAATGAAACTAAACAAAGACCTTTTGGCAAATTGAGCCAATTTCCATTTATATCTTGATTTGTATTTCCAGGTCAGGCGGGGTCGTGTATGCCCGTCTTTTCCACCATGCCATTCTCCTCCTGTAACATTGGCGCCTGTTCTTACGCCAGTCGGAACGATAAATCCTATTGGCTGTCAACAACGGCGGCAGTGCCCAGTGTACCTGTAGTTGGCACCTCCATCAGTAGTCACATTAGCCGGTGTGTGGTGTGTGAAGCCCCCTCCTCACCTGTTGCATTTCACAGTCAAACCTCCAACCAGCCTGATTGCCCCCCCAGGTGGACGAGTCTTTGGACTGGATACTCCTTTCTCATGGTGGGTACTGCAGGACTTGAAGAAAAATAATACTTTAAAAATACAGTGCTGCCAGTTTTGATTATACATCTGTTACTAATACTAATACTACCACTGCACTGCTAACAGTTTTATAGCACTACTACTGCTAGTGGCAATACTATGCACATATGCACTTGCTGCTATTGAAATAAAATGAGGCATGAATTAGGGTCTCAGCATCTGAGACTTGGTGTTGTTGTAAGAAACAAATTGTGTTCTATCATATTTTCAAGTCTTTCTAGGAGCATACAATGACCTATGGTGTCAAAAGCTGCACTGAGGTCCATTACTTCCCAACGCATCCTGTCGTCTTGATCATTAGTAATCTTTGTCATTAAAGATGTAACGTGAACATGGAAAAGGCTGTGTTCAAGTCCATGGTATAATGTTCAGTTGGGTTTATACATTGCCCATCCAGAAAAAAGTGACACACTACTATTCCGTTGGACCACCTTTAGCTTTGATTACAGCACATTCACTGTGGCATTGTTTCAATCAGCTTCTTAAATGTCTCAACATTTTTTCTCGTCCAGAGTTGCATTAATTGTTCTCCAAGATCTTGTTTTGAGAGTCTGATGCTGCACAAAGTCTTCTCCAGCACACCCCAAAGACTCTCAGTGGGGTTAGGGTCTAGACTCTGTGGTGACCAATCCATGTGTGACAATGATGTGTCCTGTTCCCTGAACCACTCTTTAACAGTTTGGATCCATTGATTAATAACCTGGTCATTCAGTATATTCAGGTAGTCAGCTGACCTCATTCTTTGGACTCATAACGTTGCTGAACCTTGACCTGACCAACTGCAGCAACCCCAGATCATAGCACTGCCCCCACAGGCTTGTACAGTAGGCACTAGACATGATGAGTGCATCACTTCACCTCCTCTCTTCTTACCCTGATGCTCCATCACTCTGGAACAGGGTCAATCTGGACTCATCAGACCACATGACCTTCTTCCATTGGACAGTTCTTAACCCAGTTTTATTAGTTTCATCAATCTCCTCCTCCTGTTTTCTTTGATTCATGTCATTAATTTGACCCCTCTGAAACGGATGAACATCTTTTCCACGACCACAGGATGTGTCTTCAGACATGGTTGTTTAACAAATGAGAATCTACTCACTGCAACAGTTTGGGTTCAATAAGTTGTTGGTAGCTGAAACATGATCATCTCTTACCTATTTGTTTAGTTAATCGAGGTGGTGACTTATTTTTTGGACAGGCAGTGCAGTTCAACTGAGCCAGAACTGATGTCAGTTGCTCAGTGAAAGAGATTAAGGTTGCTGAGTCGATATGTCAGAAAGTAAAGACAGTTGCACTATTCATAATGCTCCAAATTTGATGAGAAAATATGAAATCTGACATAACTGATGTGATAGAGAAGACAGTGAGATCAGAAATCGCTATTCCTTAAATCAAGGGTGAAAAGATCTAATCTGGGCTATTAATTATTCAGTGAGGAATTTGTTGGTTGTTCTGTATAATTGTGTGAGGCTTTCACCTTAATATGTGAAGTTCCTTGGGTTTCTTTGCCACTGTATAAATAAAACTGAATTTACCTGTGATCATAAAACATCTTCATCAAATACAATGATCTACGATGGCTAATAGTAACTAAAGAAAAAAAAATCTCCAGTAGAGACTGAAATGTTGATGTGAGATTTGTGCACATCTTAATTAAAAAACACAGCAACAGTGAAAGTGAAAGAGTTAGAGAAAAGTGTTTATTTCAGATAAAAATAATTAATTCATACCTGATTGTGACGTTATTTCCTGTGTATGTTGCAGCATACAGGTTCAGGTGATGAGGGTGGAGGCCAGTCTCTGACATCATCAGGTAGCTGTTTGACAGACTTCAGGGCCCTACCCTTTGTTGAGTGTCAGGGGCCCCGAGGGACCTGCCACTACTTCGCCAACATTTACAGTTTCTGGCTGACCACCTCCAACAACTTCTCCACCACACTGACGGAGGAGCAGCAGCAGAGGGGGAATGTTGGGAAGTGCAATGTCTGCATGAGGGAGTGAGGATTAGGAGGAACACCACCTCCTCGTCCTGCATGAAGGAGTAAGGAGAAGCTGTTCCTTTTCCACCTCCACGTTGAGTATTGACTTCTTCCTGCTCGAGGGAGTGATGAGGTTTAGCACCACCACCTCCTGCATGAAGGTGTGAGGATAAACTTCTCCTCCGCTTCCGTGGGGACAGACAGGATAAGATTCATTTAAAAGCCCTGACATCATCTTAAGAGAAAACACCATCAAGTCAGTCCTGCTCAGATCAGCAGGGTAACTCAGAGATGCACAAACTGATTCAGTTTGTCTTTTGACCAAATATCATCTGCAGAAATCACATTTTTAATTAATAGCTCTGTCCCATGTCTAATAATGTGGTAATAGGTCAGCCATAACACTGGAAAATCTTGGTAATTAATGCCACAGTTAAAACTGTTATATCTTAGTAATAAATGTCATAACTTGACAATTTCTCACCCATAACTCAAAATAATAACTTGCCAATACATTTAAATAATTTAATTTCAGTTTGAACTCTGAGATAATGTGATAAATTTAGCAGAAAACCTTTTACAAATCAGAGTTGAAGTCACTTCCTGTAACAGCTGATTGGTTGAGTGCTCTTTAGCACCGCCTCTGAACCTGCTCACATTCAGGTAACTGCAGGGAAAGTGCATTCTGATCAGGCAGTGATGGCGTGGCATTGGTCAGTTAATAATTAGGGAAAGAATTGTGTGAGAAGCTGTGAATATATTTGAAATTAAACCTTGAAACTTATTTTTGTTCCATCTGAGTTTTCAGCTCAGATGTGTTCGGAGCTCCACCCACAGCTCCACCCAAACTTGCTGTTTTTTTTATTTTTTTTCTTCTTCAATGTTTTAAAATTAAAAAATCAAGAGAGCGTTCAGACTTTAACACAGATGATTCAACACTAAACAGATGACTAGTGACAATCTGTCCTGTTACTGAGTCCAACATCTAAACACGATGAGCTGCAGCACAGACCCAGAACCAGAATAAACCCAGACAGAACCAGAAGATGATGCGGAGCCTTTATCTCCCACATTGATCCTGTAAAGATTCCTGTCAGATATCCACTTTGTTTGTTTAATAATTCAGTTAGTATTTAGTGAGTATTTATCTGGCTGAAAGCTTAAAGCTAAATTAAGGTCAGGTGCTCATTTATTTACAAAATTAACAGAATTAACAGATTTAAATTTTGGTTAAAAACAGTGACTTCCTGTTTATATAAGAAAATGTTTTATGAAATCTTTACTGATGGTTTTGTTGTCTTTGTCAGGTTTGTGTTCAGTTTTTATATTTGGTTCAGGTTCTAGTCTCGGGTGCTGGTTCTGGTTCTCCATTATCTCTCTGGGATTTGTAAATATGTTTGAACTCAACTGTCTTCTATTTTTACTGTAAATGTCATCAGAATATTTATTTAGTCTGAAATTAATGTTGGTGCTACTTAATGTTTCCTTAATTATTATTTGATTTTGTAACAGTGACGATGTTACAAACATGAAGCTCCACCCCTCTCAACCTGCTCCAAAACAAAAACACATATCTATTAGGTATTAAGATGTTATTTAATTGAGAATTGATCAGGACTTAAGCAAGACTTCAAAAATCAGAGAAGGCGTATCATCATGTCTGATTAATTCTGATTAGCTACGCCCACTAAGATTTGTGCTGCCCCCTGAACCACATGATGTCATAAATGATGATGTCATAAGAGTCTGTGAGTTTCATCAAAATCTACTAGAAATAGATTTTTGTGTTTTAGGTAATGAAAAGATTACAGATAAAACTGATTTACCTTCAGATCCCATGATGCTTTGAGAGCAGACCTGCTTACGACTGAACACTATTTATTTTCTAAACATCATCTTCAGCTTAGCAGAAGTTCTCATTCATTTGAAACTTAAACACCGGCTTCAAAACAGATGAAAAGACAATTAAAAACATAAATGACGGTGGTGATAAAGTGACGAGAGCTATACAAATGAAAATCTGCATGACAGGGATTGGAAGGGGGGGCAGGTCGCTATGTTGTCGAGTTTTTATTGTATTTAAAATCTGTAATGTTTTAATCTCTGTAGGAGGAAACTTCTCACTAACACTTGTAAAACATTTTAGTTTCTGTGGACGGACAATTCTTCAATAAATCGCATTAAACTTTCACCAAGTCTTGATTTTATGACATCCTGAGCTTGAATCCTATGAAATTCAGCTATTTAGTAAATGGGCAGGCTCAACCAGGATCAAATTCAGACACTGAGTCTACTAAAAATTTCAAGACTTTCAGTTGTCAGTGCACAGTTAAACACAGTGAGGACTCATCCACTGACCGATCATTTGTCAAAGCTGCTGGGCCCCATGATAGGTGACACCGTTCTTTAGAAGAAGAAGAAGAAGCCTTTATTCGTCATATGTGCATGCTACAATGAAATTGGTCCTCTGCATTTAAATGAGCATGGGTTTAAACCCCGAACCTTCTGCATCTAAAGCCAATGATCTACCCATTGAGCCACCAGGCCGCCTTCCATATAGCCTTAACATATCAAACTATTTCCACCCTCACCCAAACAAAAAGTATTTGGCAACTTGAACCAACCTTTTACCTAAATTCTAACTACTTAGGCCAGCGTTTCCCAAATTTGGGCCTCAGGGCCTCCACCTTGCTTGTTTGCCAGAAATCACTGCCAAATGGCTGATTACCCCTGATCCAGGTAATGAGAAGTGGGCAGGGCAGGGATAGCTAGAAAACAAGCAGGGCAGGGGGGCCTGAGGACCAGGTTCGGGAATGACTAGCTTAGACTTAGCCGGTTGTAGCTGGCCCTATTCTGCCCTTCCTGAACATTCTGACACAGATGCGTCGATCAAAGCCTCAGACTCACAGAACCAGTCACAATTAGGTGACTGGTTCAAACCAGTTGATACTGCTCCATAATGCAGGATTTCACTGGTTCTCAGGCGCATAAAAGCACCACAGTATATAGTCGCTCAAACTAATGCACAATATGTTTCCCCAGGAACGTCTTCTCCCAACAACTACATTACATACATTTATAGAATAAAATGACCCATCAATCAATATTATATTATATTATATATATTATTTTACATAATATTATATATATTATTTTACATAATATATATATTATATACATAACTGTACATTATTCACACAAACCCTTGTTACACTCATCACATAATTAATAGGACATTGTTTTGCTGTCTCTTATTTTGCCACTAGATGTCACTGAAACAAATCTTTGATGAAGCAACCCATTTTAAAGATAATTGATGAAGTGGTTGAATACTTGTTCATTGCTTCATTTGCACATCACTAGTGAACAGTTCTAAAAATAAGATGAGATGGACTCCAACTTCATGCTATTCGTTACCTCCTTAATGAAAATACTGGGAAACCGAAATTCGCCAAATCCCTGCAGACCTGTGCTATTTTATGGCCACTGGCATTTACCTGTGCTGAATGGGTACAACTAGAATGGACCTGGAACAATGGGATTCGTCAATATAAGAACAAAGGTATGAGCAATTTTGCAATTTTGAGAACATGCCATGAATACAACATCGCTTTTTCTCAGAACTTTTCTTTAGGTGCAATTTACCAAAATAACTGATATGGCCCCGTGACTCTGCCATTGGTGTGTGAATGGGTGGATGAGATGCAGTGTAAAGCGCTTTGAGCACCAGTTAGGTAGAAAAGAGCTATATAAGTGCAGAACATTCTGGCCAAACACCATGCTAGCCTGCTTGTTATGCTAGCCAACATGTTGCCTGAGCTACCAAACATAATCTATCTTGATAACAAGCAGATCCTCCTGTCCTACTACATCTAAACAGACATATCAACCAACACACAGGTTCACAGTAGCGGTTCAGCACTTACCTGTCTTGGCCCCTGGCACCCACCATTCTTCTTTTTCACGCCATTCGCTGCAGCTGACTTCTTCTTCTTTGGGCATTAACTGCTGCTGGAATCCTTTATGTTGCATTACTGCCTCCTGCTGGCTCATATTTCCTCAAACTCCAGTATATAATTTGTTGTTAAGAAAACTCACCTTTCTTCTCTGCTGTCTGCACAGCATCATCTCCAATCTAGCTTTCTAGAACTAGATCTATAACTCCAAAATCCATTGCAGGGGGCTTACCACTGCTTTGCAATGTTAGTGCTCAACATTCTTTCTAGTCAGCTTATTCCCATTCCAGGCAGTGTGCAACTACATCGAAGAAAATCGTACCTTCTACATTGAGAATACAAACATGCCTCAACTGCCCTAAATGAAGAGAACCATTCTCATTAGGAATGATGATGACTCCTGTCCTTCTCTGGCAGCAAGGTGCTTCCTCCAAGCTGCACAAAGTCTTATCTTATCTCTTGCTGCTACCTTGTTTTTACAATCATTACTGCTGCCTTATTCCTACAAATTTTTAGGTCATATTCTCTGCATCTTAAATAGTTAATGGCCAGACACCACACCCTTAGTGTCTTAGTATATTCTAAAGCCCTTGCAGGAAGTTTCCTTCTTCCAGTCAGTCTTCTTTGACACTTTAACAAAAGTACTCTGTTGTCAAATCTGTTCCAAGGTCAGTTGTCTTCTGAGTTCATCTTTCAACGTTGCTCTTGTGCTTACTTTTTGCTGAAGTAGTGCAACCTACAACACTTAAGCTGCTGTTGTCATGAGTATTACTGCACTGTATTCTACCATAGTACTGTAGTGTACTGTATTTCCATTTCTGCCTGTCACTTTCTCTTGATAAACACCTGCTGGAATGTCTCATATTAAACCTCCAAGTTCAGCCTGAAAACTGACTTAAATTGATATAACATTGTTAGAGATTGATGGCAGAAATGAAAAAAAGTTCAGCGATCTGATCTGTTTTATTGTCGTTTACAGATGACCTCTGTACGGAAACATTCATACATCCACATTTACAAGAGACAGACATGATCAGCCAAGTGTCTCTAATCTGAATCTCGGCTGGAAACAGTAAACTGAAATCAGCATGAGAAACAAAACTCTGAACAAAAGAAAGATCAGCTTTAATTTTAAAGTGAAGTGAAACCAATGACTGCCTGGAAGACTGAATAAAAACTGATGTATGTTTGGAAAATGATCAGCAGAATTAAATGGTTATTTGTGCTTTATTAGCTAAAATATACAAAACCAGTAAATGTGAAAAAAAGTGGAAATGCAAAAGAAACCGTTCAAATATGGGAAAAACAAAATCTTCAGGCTGTATTTCTGTCCCTCAAATGTGAACAGAGTGAGCCCTCTCTCCTTTCATGTCTCGACAACAGCAGTAAATGTCAGTATTATTTATACTTTTACACCAAAAAGAAGAATAAAACTCAATTTTCTCAGAATCCCACATGTATGAACACCTCATCACACACTCGCGCTTCACCTATAATCACTGCTTTAAATCAGATCTTTGCCAAGTACCATTGATTAAAACATGACTTTTGTTTCTTTTATCATGTGCAACAACAAAAAATCCAAGTCTCCAGTTTTTGTGTCTGCAAATCCTGGGATTACAATGAGGCAGAAAGCCCTAAAATAAATCCGAAATTTGGATTGGATCCAGCTGCGGGTTCTCCTTCCAGGTTCCAGTTTATGAACCTGACAGTGAAAGAGGCAGTTAAGGCTGATGACCTGTACTGGGTTTAATTCAGTCTGGTCCCATACAACACTTAAGTCCAGAGTCCACCTCAGCACAGAGAACTGGTTTCATTTTTTATGATCCTCTATAAAGTGCCTTCTAACTCCAGGGTCCAGAAATCATGCAGCTGGTTGCTACAGACCAGATCCCATTAAGAAAAAACAACAATCCTGTGTGCTACGTGATAGTGCGAACATACATTAGTATGTTAATCCTGCTGAATGTGTGGAAAGCAACATGATACGTAGCAGCTGGTTACTGTAGTGGTAACATCACCACCTTCCATGTGGGGAACTGGGGTTCAAATCCCAGCTGTGGCCTACTTCCAGTTGAGGTCCTTAGGCAAGACCTCCTTACGCTCACCCTGCCTATATTTGTAAGTCGCTTTGGATAAAAGGGTCTGCTAAATGTGAATGATACAGAAGGTGACTATTAATCACATTCTTTGTACAGTTAAGGCCTCGTCAGAAAACCTGATATGAGGATCTCATCACACTGCTGACATATTACCTCACTAAGTTAGATTCTAGTTTTAAGCCAGATTATTTATTAGGTAAACCTGTTGAACATCGAACATTTAAATGATTTTCTATCTTTATACGTATTGATTTCCACAGATTAATTTTCCTGATTAAAAGTGCGTATTTATTTGTAATACAGTTTTCTAGTTTCAAATCAATTCAATTCAATAAAGAGAAGTCATTCAACAACTGATTCTGATATTTTTCCTTGCTTGTCATGCTCACGGTGCCTCTGTGATCGAAATGTGCCACTAATTATCCACCATCCATCGTCTACACACTCATCATGCTGAACATCACAGCAGCTGACAGAGGTGCTCATTTTTTAGTCCCGGTTAGTCCTCCTCCAGTCTCTCCTCGTCCACCAGGGACTTCTGCTCACATTATTTTTTCCAAGACAAAGTAAAAGAGTTTATGTTGCACTTCATGAACCTGAAATCAAAGATAATCTGATGTTAGTGTCGAAGTCTCCGCCGGGATCTGGACCTTTCACACCATTCCTCTTTTTTTTCTTGAACATGATGAGAAACATTTGTCTGGTTCCTTTAGAGCAGCAGCCTGATGGAAAACGTCTAGTTGATAATACTCCTTGTTTTTGGATTATGTTTTTGGATTGTTTATGGATTTTAAATTATTAAGAAGAACTACAGTATCACTTCCAGTCGGCTCCTTCGAAAAACTAAAACCTTTTGACTGTTGTTCAGAGAACGTCGTCAGTGTTTTCCTGGATGGGCACTCGGGTTTTGCGTGGGCGTGGTCGCAGCGAGGTGAAGCAGGATGAGGCGGTGAGGGCAATGCGGCTCAGGCCGACATTTAGGCAGTGGACCTCGGAGGTGACGGGCACCTCAGAAAAGAGGGCACGATCCCGGGACAACCGAGCTGAGCTGCTGCCCCCGTCGCTGCTCTCAATATCTTTGACAATGTTGAGGATCTCCTGACGCTCCACCTGCCGTGTCATCCCCCGGATGTTCAAGATGGCAGAAACGTGCTTCTTCCTGAATACAGAGAACAGAGAGAGGGAGGAATAAACAGGAGGTGCCGCTCAGATATATATTTATTAACATTTACATTTATTTGTCCTCCTGCTTTCAGATGGCTGCAGGGTTTGAATGAATGATCATTATTATTATTATGATCATTTAGAAACAGGTGTGGACAACAGATACTGTGAGACTGTGGGTGGATGGATACAGTTCAACACCTGTATCCATCCACCAACTTTACACGTTGTTTATCCAGGGAAAATGGAGCTTTTCTTTGAAATTGACAGTAAAAAATAAAGGAAACTAATTTGTCTCTCGTGACTGTTAAACCAAACTCTGAACACAGTCAGGCTTAAAGAATAAGAAGAGAAAAAGGTAAATTTGTTTGTTCATACCTGACGTCTGGAAACTCTCTGACCAAAACTCCCACCTCCATCTGGATGGATGGGACGTCCTCCAGCTGGATGATCTCTGAGATGTGAGACAGAGCGCTGTCCAACCAGCTCGACGGAGACTCCTGACAGACGAACACACAGAAATATGGTTTATATCTGTGTCTGTTTAAACATAAAACTAAAGTAAAGTTGAAACTGAGATACTTTTTATGCTCAGGTGGCTTCCCCACTCATGACCTGTGACTCTGAGCACTGACCAGGTCTTTAAAGAGGACTTTGATCTGTTTGCCTTCGTCTCGGAGCCGGCCAGCCATCCTCTTCCTCATCTTCATGGAGGTGCAGATAATTCTGCCTCGCATTACTGAGCGAAGGTACTCCATCACCACCCGCCGGTGGACCTCCGCCACCAGCAGCTGAGCGCGAGAGACAGACATGAGAATCACAACATATGAACTGTAGCTGCTTCTCTCAGGTTGATGTGGAACAACACGACTGATCTGCACCAGCTGCTTTGGAATCAGATGTTCTAGCGACACACAGTGTTCAGCTGCCCACATCCGTTTTTCCTGGTAGTGTGTACCTGGTATGGAGGACTGTCCATCCTGCGGTACTTCTTGAAGTCTTCCTTAATAACAGCTTCGATCTGCTCGTACGGCTCCGTGTTGCTGAGCCACTTCCTCTTCACCAGGCGCTCAAAGAACGACTGCAACACACACGCGACGATAAATAGGACTTACTTTTTGTATTGTTTTGCCCTGGATTCTGCCTCTCAGGCTACATACCGTAAAGACTACAACCTCAATTGTATTTACAGTTACGAAACATCAGTCAGAACTGAGACAGGATTCAACTCCTAATATGCGTGTTTTTATGTGTGTTTCCACCTTTTTCCATGAACCAGCTTCACTAAAGTTATAAAATAAATTTAATTACACTCAATCTACATTCAACTAAACCCACTTGGTGTTCTTCAAACCGGATAAGTAAATGAAGGCAAATGAATTAAGTAATTAACATCAAATCTAATGCTGTACTTAATTAATGTGCAACGTGATTTTTGCCTGTTTTGAGGGTTTCAGATTGCTAAACATACATTGTGGGGACATTTCTCTTTCAAAGATGTGTTGGAGTGTATGTAACTGGGTCATGTTTAGGGTTCAGGTCTGAATCAGGTTGAGGTTCGGGGAAGGGTGAAGCTGCTTCTGTGTGTGTTAGTACCCTGATGTGCAGGTAGAGGCGCTCGGACAGCACCCTGACTCCCTGCTGCACAATGTGATCCAGAGCTTTGTTGGCTCGGCGGAGAGACTCCTCACTGACGGACGGATCACACTGAGCACATCGCTGCACGAAACCTCTGCACACACAATGACACACACATTCATACATTAACTGCTTCATCTGCAGAAATAACAGTGAGTGTAGATGATGTTCAACCATCAGGTGTGTCAGAAAATCGAATAAATAAATATAACATTCAATATTTATAAGCCAGTAAACTGCTGTTTACTGTAATAACCTGCAGAATGTGGACTTTCAATAGTATAATGGACAGTGCACTGTGGTACTGGTACTTTTATTTAACACACGGATTGATCAGTGGACGCAGCAGCAGCAGGACTCTGTGTGTGTCTGTACCTGAATGGGGGGCAGCAGTTGACCAGAGCGATGGTTTTGGACATGTATCCGTCCTCGTTGTCTCCAAACATGCCACTCTGCATCCCTTCATGGAACATCTCCACTTTACGCTGGAAACTAAATCAATACAGCATCAGAACTTTAGATGGAGCCGCCTCTCATCACCGTTTACATCGTTTCATGTGAACATTAGAACGTGCAGGCCCAGCTCCAGCTACCGCCCCTCTGACTCTTCTAACAGTCATAATCCAGTCCTGAGCATAAAGCTGTATTTTAATATTTTTAATCTTTCTCAGGTTGCACAACTTTAGGCATTTTGATGGAGTACGGCGCCTCCAGCAGCCAGGCATGAATTTCCACAATTCATATGTAGGTGGACGACAGAGGAGCGGCATAGTTCATTGTTATTGTTTTTCAGTTATTATATTAAACTGATTTTGGGAAGGCTGGGGCTGTGCTGGGACTCCTACTACTACTGTGACACTGTGGGTTAAATGTGTTTTTGTCATGAGCGTGTACCTGTAGAGGAAGTCGGCGAGGCCGTTGAGGCTGCACTGAGCCACTCTGGAGCCCAAACTCCTGTTGATGGAGGCAGAACGCTCCAGGTCCACCTGCAGCCTCTGACACAACAGCAGCAACATGCAGTCAGGACATTTACTTTAGATAATAACTACAACATGGACATGAACAAATGGCACAAGCAGAAACTAATCTGTTTACACTCTCAATATAGATCATTAGATGTTAGGCTCATGTTGGTTTAATGTTCAAACGAAGGTTGTGTGTGGATGGAGACTGTTAATATTTCATGTTTGAACATCACAGAGCTCAGACGACACAGTAACGACCAAATCACGTCTTTGGATGGAAACGTTTAATCAGGATAGAAGTGATCACTAAGAACCGCTCTCTCTCTTTCTCTACACAGAACATGTCCCCCACAGTCTCACTGCAGGAGACTTTGAGGGTTCAGGATGTAGAATTAGGGAACGTTAACGTTGGCTGGACAAACGTCACCATCTGATTCAGTCACCAGGAAACACTGACCTCTACCTACAGTAACCATGGCAACAGAGGTGAGGCATGTACCTGTATGACAGTCTTGGCCAGAGTGATCTGATATTCCTCGATGTGCAGCGTCTCCATCCATCTCTTCTCCTCCTCATCCAGGACCTGACTCAGCTCTGTGGTCACTTTCGCCTGCAGTGGGAGGAGAGAACAACATCTGTGACAGTAGTTCAGAGGAATTGTACTCGGAAAACAGTTACTTAGACAAAAACCAGGCTGAAAGAATGTTTCTGGAGGGCTTTGCAGATTCAGCTGCTTTAAAAAATAATTAAACTCGAACTCTTATCCACAAACACAACAAAGCTGCTGATTCAAATATAATTGTATATTTATAATGAAGCCAAGTGAAGGCAGCATGTGGGAAGCTTTTCCTGAATAAGAACAAAGAAACGTGTGTGTCTCACCCTGACAGAGTTGAGACAGTCCAGCTCCAGTCGGTCCACGGTCTCTGCAGGCAGCAGAGGACTGAGCTGAGAGCGGTTGAACGGAGTCGTGATGCACACCGTCCCCAGAACATCTCTGAAACACACACAGGACGAAACTTGTCAACACAGAAACATTGTCAGGGAGCAGGAAACCAAATATGAGGAAATAAAACAGCTCCAGGTACAAAAGAACAAGTTCTGGTTCAGGATTAGTTCAGTTTTATCCCAGAGTCTCTTCTGATGGTGAATAAGAAAAGAGAGGAAATGAGAAAGAACAGAATTTAACGTGCTGATCAAACGACAACATCACTGCTGTATGAACCTGTACCTGTTGTATATGTTGTGCAGCCAGTCCAGCAGAGAGTAGATGTCAGTGATCTCCAGCTGGTTGTCAGTGATGGCCTGCAATCGCCTAGCAACTGCCTGGTGGTAACTCTGTATGTACACCTGAAAGGTCAAAGGTGAAACATAATCACAGGATCGCTAAAGTTACAGATACAGTTCAAATGCAGCAGGATGAAAACTGGTTAGTTCAGTGTTTCTCTGCAGCACCATCACCTGTGACTGAGGACAGGTCTGTACCGTCTCACCTGGAAGGGCTGGTAGTCCTCGGGGTAAATGGAGACCACGTTCCTGTTTGCGGCCCCCAGGTCCTCCACCACCCGAGCTCGGAGCCGGTCCAGGTACTTGTCCAGCTCTCCGGCTGTGAACTCCGCTCTCTGGGGCAGAGAGCTGTCAGCTGTTTCCTCCACCGCCTCCCTCCACTTCAGCTTCAGGTGCCGAGGCCTCGGGCCCCCGGGGGCCGCTCCTTCACTGAGGGACCAGTCTTTGTCAGCCTGCTCCTCCTGCTGCAGCACCTGCACACGCACAGATAGGTGAGGTTGGTGCTTACACGTGTCACCACGACTGTTATTGAGGCAGCAGCAGTCCTCACCTGAACCACCAGGCCCAGGTTGGGCCCTGCAGTCGGGGACCGCAGAGATTCCCTGACCACGGCCCACAGCTCCTTCTGCAGTTCCTCGTACAGTAGCTCCACATCCTTCGCCTTCCTCCGTCCGCTGTCTTTGACGTTTGGGCTTGTGGCATCCTCCGGCTGCGTGGCGGCGCCCCGGTCGGCGGCAGCGGATTCGTTACACTCCTGCTCTAGCTCCAGGATGTGGGAGTCAGCCAGGAACAGGTCCCGCTTCTTCACCAGCTGCAGGATCTCCAGGACTGGAGAACATGAGGGACACCAGAGACCAGCTCAGACTTTATCAGTGTTTTACAGACACTTTCCAAAAATGTCAACAAAACACAGTAGTGAGTACTTTTACTTGCAGTACTTGAAGTATGTTTAGATGTTGATACTTAAATTAAACTGCTGCACTGACAACAGCAGGGAAATGTGGGAGCATTAAAATATCTCTATTCAGATGGATTAACACCAACAGCTGCTGATCACACACACTCACTCACACACACACACACACACACACACACACACACACACACACACACACACACACACACACACACACTCGCCATGTGGCCGCGTTCGTGGATTTGTTTGATTTCAACATCAACGCAGCCCTCAGAGACGGAGCTTCTTCCCACAGAATCACTGATCATTTTTCTCCTCGGTGATCAACAAACAACAGAGCAAAGGTTCAGCTGAGCGAAGATCAAACAGGAAGTGAAGCTGGAACCTTAACAACACATGTGGTGACTGGATGGAGCGAAAACCCACAGGTGTTAACGACCTAATGACACCACCGGGCTCCCAACCAGCACTAATCAGAGACAAAACCTAGATGATGAAGACACTAAAGAAAACCAGGTGACGCAGGGAAACTGGACAGTGGACGGCTACAGTGAGGCGGCTGTGGGAGTCAAATGAGAGGCAGGTAAACAACATGTGAGGAGTCAGACAGTGACACTATGTTCTGAAGAGGTGGAGCAGTGAGCCCCCATCAGGCTCTCACTGAGCTCACAGAGTAGGGTGGGTCTGACGTCTGCCAGCGTGACATCATTCAGGGAGGATCCCACTGACTGTCAGGATGTGATGTCAGCAGATGATGTCACAGCAGCAGAGCGGAGACTGTGATGTCATCGGTGTCTCCAGGTCTGCTCTGATTTCACTCATCGTGTCATTTTTCACCTCCACCCTGATCAGAGTTAGTTTTAATTATCAGCTGATTTCCTGTCAACACACTCAAAGTGAAATGTGACTGAAGTTGATGGAAATGAGGGAAGATAAACATGTTGGCCTGGAACAGCTTTTTAATGCACTGCTCAACTTGCAGCTGCAGGTTGATCTGTAGCTCAACTGTTTGCACATACAGACAGCTCTCAGTGGATTATTGTCAGACAGGTTCTGCAGCAGAGGAAACGTCAGTGAAAAAATATCTGAAGATGCTCAGAAAGTGAATTTAAACAACAGCAACAGCAACAGCAACAGCAACAGCAACAACAACAGCAACAACAACAACAACAACAACAACAACAACAACAGCAACAGCAACAACATTCACAGCAACAACAACAACATTCACAGCAACAACAGCAACAACAACAACAACATTCACAGCAACAACAACAACAACAACAACAACATGTCAGTGATGAAGTCCAACCAGAAAAATCAGAGGAAACGTGACTCAGTTATTCACCACATCGTTATTCTGCAAGGAATCGAGCCGGAAAGGAAATGATGTGTGTTCCTGCATCAAGTGCTGCATCAGGACGCAGCTTCTCCAGGGCAGCTCTTTCAAAATAAAAGCTTCCAATCTGACAGCATATGCTGGTGAGACACAGCGAGGATGTGACTCGTCCAGATGCTGTCAGAGGAAGGAGGAGACACACGTACACAGAGGAAGATCATCTCTATAAACAGGACAGTGTGAGCGGAACATTTTCAGTTTTGATCTCTTGTTTGGGGTCGACAGCAGAATAAAGTTCGGTTCCTGCGGCAGTGGGGAGGTCAGAGGTCAGAGCATTGAAGCCGGTTCATGTTTAGGTGAGTTGTTGTTGAAGCTGCTGCAACTTCCTGTAAACTGGGAATTCTCCGTCACCACATCAACTGCACATTTGTCCTTGTCCATACTTTCACTCTGCAGGGAATCGGTTCTATTTTAAACCAGTCTGGTTTCTAAGAACCATTCAGCTCAGACACAACCGCTTCCTCTCATTCAGAACTAGAGTCCATGTGCCCACGTTACTGTGCAAAACTCTTTGTTCTGTGAATTATCTCTATTATCTGAAACATGGAAACAATGGAAGCAGAAGTTAAAACCACTACAGAGGTCGACCACGGGGCCTTCAACTCCTGATCCTGCTATTCTGACCCTCTGTGGTTAAGAGCCAACATGAGCTACAAGCGCTGGAGGAACCCTCCACCCACAGTCCAGCTGGCACCAACCTGAATTTAACTGTGAACTTTAGGTCTAACAAGACCTGTGCTCATGTGTCCTGGCTGCTGCACTTTAATCAGCAGATGCAGACACACACACACACACACACACACACACACACACACACACACACACACACACATACCAGTGCGCCGAGGGTGGACCACTGTACGGTTAAATATCAGAACGACAGAACTACAACACCACCTCCACATCATGTCGGCGTGCCACCCCTCACAGAAACACAGCTCTTATTGTTCAGCTTCAGTCTTCAGAGGAAATGTCTTCCAGCTGGGTGGATGACGCCCCATCCACCTCCACCCTCTTCCTCATACCACCATCACCACCCCTTCCGTCACCTTGTCCATGTCAATGAACTGTTAAATCTGTGAAGGTCAGTGAGCAGCAGTCATCTCCTATGCTCCTTTTAGTTCCTTGAACACGCCACAGCTGTAACATGGGACTCATGGTGGAGTCCGATCAACAATAAGCCTGTGTGAGTAAAACTCTCGCTCTGTTACCTGAACGCCCCACGCTCACTTGAGCTCCTGAACGCACCACAGTATTGTTGCTAGTTCCCAATCGCCCCATGCTATTTTCAGTTCCTGAATAGACCAAAATCCCTTTTTGTGGCATTTGGGAACTCTCATTGAATCATTTAAAGAGGTGTTTGTGTCCACCTGATGAATCTATCCCCGTCATGAGGTGACATTTCAGCGTCATGTTTCACTCTTCTATTTGCTGCCTGGTGGTTGTTGCCAAACTCAGTGAACTCTGACACTCACAGGGTGAAACTAAAGCAGCTGAAGCTGCTGAGTCACAAGATGATTTTACCTGAGGAAGAAAGGCTTTTATACGTGTGCAGTTCAGTGCTTAACTAAGACGCCTGCTCTTTAAGTACCTTTAATATACGTAGGCAGCGTGTGTGTGTGAACAGTAGCAGCATTGTTTGCAGATGTAATCTGAGCTCTATCCACATTTTTCTCCTGTCGTCTGTGGGTTCAGTCGGTGCAGAGCTGCTCGTCCTTCACACACCGTCACTAGAGACTCAGTTCCTCTGGTTCAGACTGATTTAATCTTGTGGGTTTTACAGGAGTTATTTTATTTCAATTTGTCAAACACCAACATCACCAGTGGAGACTGAATCCAGTCCACCTGGAAACAGACGGTGTGGGGCTGAAACACTGATTATTAAGGTATTATTAACGAGTATTATAAGTATTACAGAGAATGTCCATGTCCAGGAACATTCATTTCCTGATTTAAAGTCACTACAGTGAATGTTTGCTTATGTAAAGTCAAACTTCCCGTCTCCAAACATACATTTGGTTGGAGCAAAGTCTCCAGCTTTGAACCTGGAAGTAAACTGTATGTTTGTCTAATTGGGTTCATGCTGAAGCTGAGTAACGACCAGAATCAGCTGTAGTTCACAAAACTTTATCAACATCCAGCTGATTTGATTTAACGTTCTCTGAGCTGCAGCTTTTTCTCCTGCAGCCACATGTTTCATCCAACATTTCTATTTTCCTTTCTTGCTGCAGCTTCTCTTTATGTCCTCATGTTACATTCTTCATCTGCACAGACACACTTTCCATCCATCCTTCATCTGAACCGTGCATCCTGTCAAGGGTTTGTTGGGGAGGAACGTCACCCTGGACAGGTCGCCAGTCTGTCTCTGAGCTTCTTTCTATGATCAACGACTGTCTTTGCAAATATTGAAGCAGAAATCCAAACCACACGAAGGCAGAGCTGCAGCTCGTCCTGATTTGTCTTTGTCAGCATCTTACAGTTGCACCAGTCGAGGAGAAAACTTCTCTTACAGAGAACATGACGCAGGCTGCGTTTCCAAAAACTCTGTAAACCTGAACACATAGCTGCTGTCATGAGGAATGAGGAAAAGTATTCCGAAATGTCACATGACTCCTGTTCGACTGAGTATTGTCAAAAAGCTGTATCAGAACATGCTTTTTATTTTCCTCTTTTTTTGCACAACATGTTCAAACTTTTAATGCAGCATCGACCCAGATAGAAAAAGAAAATCCATCACAGTCACACACATACGTCAATCTTCCATGAATTCGTGTTTGGACAAGTCCTCTCTCCTGTTTGTGTGCTCACACTCACTGCGAAGTGTCTGATAAGGGACTATCAGCCGACTGTGGAGGCGTTTCTGACAGGAAGTCATCCAGCAGCAGACAGTTGGTCAGTGACAGTTTCCTGGTTGGTTCAGAAAGACGAGCTGGGCACCGACTGGTCCTGACAGGCCTCAATATCAGACTCTTACGAGCCCCGTGTGGCAGACGTTGTGCAACTGTGCTGTAGAAGCAGAGCCTGTCAGAGTCTTACTCCAATATGAGCTCTAGACCTGGCTCCAAAAATGTTCTGGCTCTGAAATTACATGTGAAGCATGAAGCAGTTGGTCACAAGGAGATGGTTGTGGTGGACTGAGGTCGTAAAATGAACCTCACACCTGAGTTCGAGTCCAGAGTGAATTTAATGCAGATGTTGGTTTTTCTTTATAAACCCAGCCCACAGTCTTTTCCTGAATCCAGATTACATCCACTGTCTGTGCACATTTTTGCTGATGTTAGTGTTGAGGGAGGATTAACAAGCTGTGCTCATCAAACGACAGTGACGGAGTGAAGCCGGGGACGCGCGTGTCCACAGAACACCGACAGGAAAGCAGCTCACGATATTGACGTTCAAGACATCACTGAGATGTAGAGAGTCGGAGGCGACCCACCGTACAAACTATTCCAACACGTCAACATCCGTTCAACTTGACCTTCGTGTAAATTTACAGCATCCTCGTGTGAACAGAAAACCCTACAGAATCATATAGCTGTTGTTGTGAGTGCAGTGGAAATGTACGGTAAGACTTTAACACATGAAGGACGACAGTCCTGCTGGTGCCATGAACCTTTTATACAACCTGAGTGTGGTGTGTTTGTGAGTTTAAGGTTTTTAAAGGGAACTTCCTGTTTCATATTTCACCTGGAACCAGCTGCAACTCGCAGACAAACCTGCAGAGCTGCAGCTGGTCTGAGCTGACAGGACTCTGTGGTAATATGACCGTGGATTAATGAAACACACACACACACACACACACACACACACACACACACACACACACACACACACACACAGAAACAGGAGACTGTGAAGGGTAAATTCCACACTGGTGTGTGTGTGTGTGTCTGTGTGCGTGTGTGTGTGTGTGTGTGTGTCTGTGTGCGTGTGTGTGTGTGTGTGTGTGTGTGTGTGTGTGTGTGTGTGTGTGTGCCTTCCATTCCTTCATCCTTCTCTCCACCTCCAAGAAAATCAAGGTCGAAGTGAGTCCAAGAACAAAGGCGTCACCTGACTCTACAGAGGAGACGGAGTTCACGCTCGAGTCTCGTCTGCATCAACGACAGAACTCCGGCGGCTCAGAGACACGTTTTAACCCATGGATCCGTTTTTCATCTGTCTGTGCTTCCATCAATCTGTACATGTATCTGAACTGGACCTCGTCTGCTCCAGTATGCGATACCAGTCAATCAACACACGGCTGACGAGCGGCAATAAACTCGGCTGAGGAACGGTTCTAACGAGGTTCTACAGGCCTGAATACAGCACAGGTTCATTTCAGCTTGTGCAGCTTTAAGCAATTAAAACCATTGATGCTGTGGGTCCAGTCTGAGAGAAACTGCAGTACCAGTATCAGTACCGGTACCAGTACCAGTTCTAGTATCAGACTGAGGCCGTTCTTCCTCCTGACACCCACATCCCACTGAACCCGGTAGGAAACCTTGTGATTATCACCTGGAGCTCATCGCTCAGAACAGCTTCAGAACAGTTGTTCCTTCGGTCCAGATCACAGACCATAATCTGTGTTTCATGTAGAAGCATCGTCTGTGTTGGTACCAACAAACATTCACTATCAGACACAGAGGTCAGACAGAGGCTCGGACAAATACTCGATTTCAGAAGCAGGAAACGTCCCAGCTGTTCTTCTCACAGCCATCATGGGATCGTTGACCCAGCTTCATCATTTCTGACAGTTATTTGGTTTTTGTTTATTGAGACATTTACAACATTTCCGACTTTGTTGAGGAGAGAACGATTAAAAACTCGAGAGTCGGACACATCACACTAATGCTGTGTGTAAAGACAGAACAACACAAAGCTCATCTTTCACTGTTCACTTCACTGTGACTGGATGTGGAAACAAGAACACCAGTGAACACTAATGACTGTGCTGTGCTCTCGGTTCATTCTCAACATCAACAGCAGGTTTGTAGATGTGTGTGGTTGTGAAATGATAACAATTCAGCACATGACTCCTTCACTCCTCTGAGGGTTTTCATCTGCGTTCTACTGACTGAACTAAAGATGTTAACTCCTCTCATCGTGTTTATTGAGTGATGGTTCAGAGAACATCACCTTCTCACACAGCTCTGCATGCTAAGACAACTATCAGCAGCAGGACTGTGGCTGACTGCCAGAGTCAAAAAGACGTCAGATGCCCTGATACACCTGAATGCACCACAGGAAGGACATCAAACAACAAGCAGGAAATACTCTGTACGGTACAGTTTGTTTCCTTTGTGAAGCTTGTAGGTGTTGAAATGTTTAATCCACCGAACCAAAAGCAGAATTTGTCCGTATTTGATTTGTCTCTGGTTTGATCACAGTAATCTGGACACTAATAAACTGTGAGGCAGACAAAACAGCACGTTTGAAGACGTCCCCTTGGACTCGTTGTGAGAACATGTGGTGTTAACGAAGTATTCATTTTAATAATAATAATAAAAACAGAACTGACAGAACACAAACAGCAGCTCACTGCGTGTCAGCAGTAAACTGGAGAACTGTCTGCACGTTGGTCTTTGGTGTTATTGATAAGAGTCTGAGCTGTTTGTACCTGCATCACTGCTATGTACCATTTCCACACTCAGCAGTAACCTGATCTGCTGATACGGTGCATTGGAAGCATCTGCCAACAAGCCCTCACCTGAACACCCCCGACTTTCTCTGAGACGGAGGCCTGAATTCAGCTCAGAGTGATCAGTATCACAAACAGTCTGAGTTCATCGAAGCTGGACTCAGGACCCAGGTCCTGGGTGAGGCCTCAGTGAGAGGGAGCACCTCAGACATTATAAAGCTGAAGGTGAATTACAGGAACAACAGGGTTTTAGTAGATCCCAGATCCCTCAGAGTCTACAGTTAAGTAACCACAGGCGCTTGTTGTGATCATTTTATTCCTTCGTTGATTGTTTTCAGTCGTTCTTCATTAAAATACCTCACGACGTGACATTTTACAGTGTAAGTTATAAAGCAGCGTAACTCATTAAACATGTGAACAAGGGTGTGGAGGATCTGAGGACACACACACACACACACACTTTTGAATCATCCATTACAAAACAGCAGAGTAAACAGGGTGCGATAAACAATAGACGCCCTAAAAAAGTTTCCAGGACCGACCCGATACTTTTATTACACACTTCCCAAACACATTCCAGTGACCTTGTGGAAACTCCTGGAGAATTACAGCATCTCAGTGTAACCCAGTTGGCTGCAAAGCCTTCCCTAGCCCGTGCTCTTACCTCAGGCCTGTCTGTCTGTCTCATTGTCAGTGTCGGTGTCGTCAGTGTTAAGATCAGACCAGGTGGTGTAAAAACAAACTGGATCCGAAAGAGAGCGAGAGGGAGAAACCACGTTTTGTAATCTGAGCAGACACTGAACACATCTCTGCCTGTGCAACAACACAATCCAAGCTCAAAACTCAGATCCTACATCAGACCTCAGTAAAGGGTAATTACTCCTTTGCTTTCTAGCACAGAACAAAGTTAATCAAACACCGTCACACCGAAAGTGGAGTTCGGTTCGTCAGGTCTACTAATTTCAGACAGTCAACATGAGTCTGCTCATTTCCACAGCTGAGTCCTTAGCGGCCAACAGATCCAAATGTAGACGTACTCATTTGGTTCAGTTACAGTAAATTACCGTATGTGGAGTTTGATTCTCGAACGAACACTGGGACCGACAAAATCCACAGAACAACTTCTCCAACCTCCAGTATCTGAAAGGACCTAAACTATTTGCAGGAGAACTGGTGCCGTTCTAAACACAGTGGTGATCACAGGACACTGAGCTCCTCTTTACGTCACTTTGGATGAAGCTAGTTAAACAGGTTGTGGTTTTGTTGTTGGAAATCAGCCTCACTTTACTTTTGGTGCGCTGTGCTGTACATCTCTATGCACACCCTGTGAGTCTGCTGCTGGTCACGCAGCATTTCAGAGGTCTCTCCTCCACCCCAGCATCCACCTGTGTTTGTTTTCCCAGCAGGTAAGTAGAGATGTGCTGACTTGGAGTTTCCTTGCAGGACATTCACACAATGATCCATGTGTCGACTGACAGAAACAACTCTGTCCCTGTGGTTTTCCTACCTGACAGCGGCTCTCTGGGTTTGACCTCCTCCACCACCTCCTCTTGTACCGACTCCTCATCGGGGCCTTGAGACGAGTGGTCGGGCACGGACTCCCTCTTCAGCTTCCCCAGACCCACTATCTTCATGAAGGAGAGGCGGCGGCTGGTGGAGTCGCACTCGCTCTCTGAACAGTTTAGTTCGCCGTTGAATTCTTTTCTGGAACCGATGGTGTCACGATATTTCCCGGCAAACCTGGGACAGTTAGGACAAAAGAAATCACACAGACTGTATTTGAAAGCCCCCTGATCCTTTACCCCAACAATCTTTCATTCCTCTTCTGTCCCTTTACCTTGAAAACATCCCATAAACTCTCAGACATGAACAAACCTTTACACCTCAACCTCTGCTTTCCCCCCTTTACCAAACAACACTATTGACCCCTTGCTGAATGACTTGCTCATTTTTTCTTTACGCTTCTTACCCTGATAAAATCCCTCTTTTCCACCAAATGTCCCATATTTCACTATAAACCACCAGTTTGTTCCATAATTAAATAAATACATAAATAATAAATGTCTTTTACCATCAGCTGGCACGTGCACATCTTCAAGGTTTAAGTGAGCTCAGAGAAACTCTCCTGACCACACTGTAAAGTCAAATATAAGTAAATCTGATTTTTGATAGGAGGGGGACTTTAGATCCCTAATTACCTGAAACTTCTTATGAACCCTCTTTATGTTACACAGTGCTGTAGTTAACCCCAACAATCCGCTATCTTTACCTGATCAAACTCCTCCACCCCCTCGTCCCCATGTCCCATATTACTTTTTGGTCTTTCTTTACCTGAGCAGACTTCCCTCAGAGCTCCTCCTTCCCCTCTTCTTCTTCTCTGATGGTGAAGGTGTTCCCTGCATTGAGCCCTGTGGGGAGGGGGTTGTACTTCCTTTGCTCCTCCCTGACACCCTCAGGTTCTTCCCGAGCTTTCCCAGGCTCTTCAGTGGGGACTTGAACTTGAATGATCCCTTCCTCGAACCTCCTCCACCCTTTTTGCCTTCGTTGGCCTCGTTCTCGTCCTCCTCATCTTCGAACGGGTTGCGGTCCCTCGGCACGTCACCGTCCAGGAGCGAGCTGCTGGGAGACCAGTGGTTGCCATGGTCTCCGTTGCCATGGATACTGTCAGTGTCATCGTTGTCAAAGGGGTTGTGATGGTGCTGGCTGATGTTGAGGCTCATCCTGCGCAAGATCCAAGCGTTCTCTAGAGTCGGACCACCACCTTTCAGGCGAACTGGGAGGTTTTTGAGGATGGGCATGATGGTGCTGGGGGAGGGGGGACAAGGAGGGAGGAACCTGGGAAGTGAGAGAGAGAGACCAGTCCATTAGTGGGAAATTTGGTTTGGTTACATGAAAACGAAAACGCTTTGTCTGATTGTTGCATCGTTCACTCATCAAATTAAGTTCTTGTTTGTTTATTTACTTCCCAGCATGCAATTTTTTCACACGTGAAAAAAAAGGCACCATGGAGCTGTATAGGCGTGTTTGTCCGTCTGATCATTTTAAGACTATGAAAAAACAGTGATGAAGGAAGTTTTGCATTTCAGATACTTCCTGAGTTAATAAGTTTAGTCTTCTGCTGAGCTGCTGATAAGACCGAGACACTTACACTGCATGACAGCCGTTAGATAACACACTGAAACACACACTGCGGTGACGTATGGAAGCACATCCGCCTCCTCCCATGAAAAATGCCCGGTTCGGTTCAGTACGGGGACACAGGAGGTGTCGCTTTAAACTCCTCAGTCCAGTGTTGCGTCCTTACAACCAGTGGGAATCACAGTCACCTTGCTCAGTTCAAACTGTCCCGTGCAGCTGGGCAGTGGCGTCAGTAATGTACGGTACTAGAGTAAGTCAAGGACAAAGTTAGAGACGTAGTCGTAGGGCGAGAAAGTCGTCGACCAACTGACCCTCAGAAACTTATTGTGAAACTTTGCTCACACCCAACAGCAGCGAGTCCAGTGGGTAAAGTTTAACCTGGAGTCTCGCTTATAGGCACCGACAGGTGCTGTTTGACCCGAGAACCACAAGGATCCTTCACACTTCCTCTGTGAGGAACCTTCACTCCAAGTCACAGGTGTACGAACCTGCAGGTAACTATAGCAACAGGTCTGACGTTGGACTGTACACACAGTTTGACACCTGGACAAGGATTTCACCTTGTAACCTGACATATCAGGTAGATCAGGTCACTGACAAAGCCGCTCCCCAGCGCAGGTCTCACCCAGTGATAAAGACATAAAGTCATCAAATATTAACAGATCAGCTCTGTGGGTCACTGTAATGATTCCCAGAAAACGTCTTACTGATTAAATACAGATCTGCCTCAAGGCTCAAACCAGATCTTACTCTGATCACGACACATTTAAACAAGCAAATAGTGACAGAGTTTAACTGGACTGAGTGGATTTAATTGGTGCTGAGTTGCTGGCTGACTCTTCACACTCTTATCTCACAGCTTCAGATCCAAACCTTATCTTGGAGGATTTATTTGAAACCAGCAGTGGAGACAGGATGTTGAGGCCGAGCAGGAGGAGACATGTCTTAGATTAGTGAAACTAATAAATCAGAAAACATTAAACTACGATGACAGGCCCAGCCTCTGCCCTCCGTTTTGTGTCATGTAGATGTAGAGTTTGACATTGAAGAATTATTTTTCTGATCAAATTAAAACAGTCTTAAAGAAACATGAAGATACTATTTGTTAACAGTGGTTTTGGATTTGAACATGAACTGCTTCTTACTGCCCCTCAGAACACACTTTGGAACAAAGAATAATAACAATGGAATAAAAAACTCAGCTGCTCAGTTGGAAACATAAAGATCACAGCATTATAATAAAGGACTTTCATTTTAGTACATCTTTTATTTTTTTTAATAAAGGGCCGGAGCACCCTCCTCGACGCCCCAGAGCAAAAATGTGTTATTGGCCCCTGTTGACTCCCAGAAACCATCCAGTGATCTAAAGCTGAAATCATCTCTGTGGACTGATGATTGATTCATCGTTTAGATCGTTATTAAAAGTCCTTTTTATGGTTTTATCAAATTTGAAATGTTAAAGCACAAAACACTGAACTGTGTTCATTCAGACAAATGTTTAGAATATTCTGAAACTCTTCACTAGTCTCATTCATTTTATTCAACTAGAAATTGATCACTAAAGAAAATAATGTTTCTAAGGAAAATAATTGACTGCAATTGAGAATATAGTGTCAAAACTAGACCGTGGCTCTATCTGATTGACCTGTGAACGGGTTTTTAGCTCTTCTTCTAACACTGGATGGTCACTGGTTGTTAAGTACGTTGAGGGGACTCACCTGGCTGAACATTAAAGAGTAGAATGACAGTGACCAGGTGAAGATTTGGGGTTTTTCTTAAAAACTGGAACCTTAAACCAAAGAAGTTAGGATCTCCAAGGTTCACGTTCCGGGAAGTTTACAGTGGGAAAAAGGCAGACTGTTGTCACACTTACAGGAATTGTGATTGGGATTTTGGTTGTCATTGTGTGTGTGTGTGTGTGTGTGTGTGTGGACTGGGAGAGGATGTTGTTGTTGGTTTCCAGTCTCACACACACATACAGTAAGAGCACTAGTGAAAACACACACTGCTACAGGGTGAAGTGGGAAGTGATTCAGTGGTGGTGGTTCCATAAATACCCAGCAGTCCCAGCGGCAGGCTCAGGAAACCCACGCAGAGCCCAGCGGCCCTCACACACAACCTGTTTTCTTCAAGAGGGTCTCAGGGCATCGCGGAAGCTCCTGGACACAAACAATGGGAGCGGAAAGGACAGCGATAGTCTGACGACAGAACAGAGGACTCCCAGGTCTGTGCCCTCAGCGCTGGGCGTGGTCCACTCACAAACACCACAACACCAGCGCGGCTCTGTGCTCTGTGCTCTGGCAGCTCGGTATTTTAGTTGTTCTTAGCACTGTGACGCTGCTGGACTCCTCCAGAATCTGACCCCCAGCTCCAGGTGATCCCACTGTGACCTTCACTGTCACATGGCTTCCTCCTGATGTAGCTGGTAATTAACAGCTACATCCACTGAGATGTCCCTATAAACAAAACCGGCCACTTGGTTGTGCTGTTTGGTGTTTTTTGTTCCAAGCTGAACCCAAAGGTGCCGTTCAGTGACAACTGGACTTGAAGACATGTCACCTTCTTTACAGAGTCTTTACAGAACCTGATGCTCAGCGCCTGTTCCTGTTTCAGCTATTTGTCGGCCGGTCATCCCATGTGTGAGATGAACCGTCTTCAGTCTCAAACAGACAAAGCTTTGTTAACACCAAGCTACAAGTCAACAAGTGAGAGAACCACTGCTGTCAAACACGTTTCAAAATGATTTATGGATTCTTAGTTTAACCCTGGTGAAGATTTTCCCTCTGGAGCCAAACCCACACCCTCCCTGCTCTGTGTGGTGAATTTTGGCATCTGGACACAGTTTTCTTGTTAAAGCCTCAAAACCACCACCAGATCAGAGACTGGACATTTCTTAACGCGCAGTAACTCCGAGTCTCATAAACCAGAACTGTGCTGACTCAGCCAAAGTGGTTGTTGGCTTGTTTGGTGAGTTACCAACCGTCTTCAGCCTTTCTCATTAAATATGTGATGTTGGAGCCCTGAGCTGCAGTAAAACACCACGACAGCCGTCAGAACATGAATGTTCAGCTTCTCTGAGCATTTCTACTTAACCACGAGGACGAACTGTCCAGAAATGATCAATTTCAGAAAGAACTCTGTTCCCACACTGAGCAGAGTCTGTTACCAGATCGTCCTGTAGCAGAGGACCAGACGTTCACAGAACTACAGAGTTCAGATTCTCTGCAGGTTCTGCTGAGTTTGAGTCTGGACTCTAGTGTAAAAGTGGCAGCTCTACTTCAGTGTTTAGGTCTTACTGCATCAACTTCTGAATTTTCTCCTTGGCACAGTGAAGAAACTTGAATGTTCTGTGTCCCAGTGTGGCAGTTGGTTGTGAGTTCGAGTCCCAGCAGACTGGAGCCTTATGAAGTTTTGGATTCAGACAAACTGAGCTCTGGGGACTTTTCACTGGTTTTGGCTATTTTATTAACAACATTACTAAATTATTTTTAATTTGAGAAAATCTAAAATATACGTTTATGATCAGGGAACGAATCATTACGAATGTCTCTGCAGCTCCAAGAAAAGCTGCACATCTACTGTAAAGTCTAAGGTTACACAGACTCGCAGATGAGCACACACCTCTCGGATCTCTACACGATGCAGCCGTGCACGTCACACACGACCCAGCTTCCTATCAGAAAACAGGAAAAGTCCAAAAACAAGAGTCAAAGGTGCTGTACACATGAACCTGAGCCAGTCCAAATGTCTGAACAAGACGTTTCCATCAGCAATGAGCAACGACAGAATAGATATATTAGATAATTGAATACAAGTGGGGGGGTCAGCCAGTTATTAACTTTGTTAATACTCTTGGTTTAGATGAAGATCAGATCAAATTTTATCACAAATTACTGCAGAAAACCAGGAAATTCTATTTCACATACTTTTTCTTGCCACTGTTTGACAAACTAATGTCAACACAAACACACGTGAACGTGTCATTTTGACGTCATGTGAAGGTGAACAGGTTGCAACCCAAAACATTGACTAGGAAACCAGGAAGAGAAGCAGATATCCAATCAGAGGGGGGCACAAAGCTCAGCCTTGACCTCCAGCGTGTGCGTTTCATGACTAATGGCTGCACTGATAATCAGCTGATGCACATCTCCTGCCGGAAACAGTGAGAACAATCAGTCACTCGAACCTAAAAACAGGAATCAATTCATAAAAGGAGGCGACAGCTCATCGCTGACATCCTGCTCCCACTTTCTCATCACACCTATTTTTAGCTCACTGACCAACTCACACGTGTGAATCATCACAGGTGAGAATGTACCTGTATCTGTAATTACCTGTTCCTCCTGTATAAGATGTGAGCTGCACAGAAAACACAGGTCGTGGTCCTGCAGTCCCAGCCCACAGCTGTCACAACAGGGACTCGAGTTCACCTCCAGAGTCCCAACCCGTTTGGTAAAGCTTCAGGAAAGCTGGTGGTTCTGGTTCAAGACCAACAAACAGTCTTTTCTGTTACAGAACCGCGACTGTGGATCTAAACTGATCCAGGAACAGTCTAAGAACACAGTCACCAAAATACACACACACTCTGCTTCAGGGTTTACTTACCTGTTCAACATGTTTCTGAACCGAGTGTGTCCATGAGCGGGACTCAGACATATGAACAGAACCTACAGGAATAATCGCTCTGAGGATTCTGGATTTAACTTGGATTCCCGCTCATCATGTGTCAACCATGTGGAAGTTTGAACAACAAGCAGCTGAGTCTGATAAACCACAGGTCAACAAGTCGATGAGTTGTTGAGACACATGCTAAATTTACCTAACGACCTCTGTAGGTGGGTCATTTCAGGTCAAACTGATTTTGTGCCAGTTAGTTTTTTGATCCGAGTTTCTCGTTGTAATTTGTTCCTTCTGCTGAACAATGTCTTTGTTCCACAGAAGGACAAAGACGTGGTCAGATGACCCGTGTTGTGTTTACACACAGTCTGAGAGCAGGAATCTGCTGGTAACTCACTGGAATGATAAGTGGACTCTTCTCTTCACTCGTTTCTCAACGTCTCTCAACCACCAACAGCACATTTTCCCACAGAGCTGCAGACTCAGGTCAGAGTTCATCAGGCCCCGAATTCACTAAAATGTTTTTTATATTGGTCAATTTATAGACCAATAGAAGTTCGTTTCTGTCAGTTCCATGAATTAACATGAGTGTGAATTAGCGGCATGTTGTGCAAAAACAGGTTCTGAGTTATTAATGATGTTCATAAAGATCAACAGTGTGTAATCATTACTACCCAACTACTGCTTTACTACAGACCAGTAACACGAGGACTGATCACAGCTTCTCTTCTTTCTATCTCAGCTGCTGTCACAGTTAAAAATTACAAATGAAATAAGTTCATGAGGTAAAGAAGCTCCTTGTGCACATTCTTCAGAGACTCGCCTGTTTGTGTAAGTGCAGCGAGCTCGTGCACTGACAGGACACGTTGTTCAACCCTCTGATTCAACAACGGCTTATATCAGCAAACAGGGCGCTGACAGGAAGCATTTACAGTGTACTAGTACGACGTTTACAGTGTACTAGTACGACGTTTACAGTTTACTAGTACGACGTTTACAGTGTACTAGTACGACGTTTACAGTGTACTAGTACGACGTTTACAGTGTACTAGTACGACATTTACAGTTTACTAGTACGACGTTTACAGTGTACTAGTACGACGTTTACAGTGTACTAGTACGACGTTTACAGTGTACTAGTACGACGTTTACAGTTTACTAGTACGACGTTTACAGTGTACTAGTACGACATTTACAGTTTACTAGTACGACGTTTACAGTGTACTAGTACGACGTTTACAGTTTACTAGTACGACGTTTACAGTGTACTAGTACGACGTTTACAGTTTACTAGTACGACGTTTACAGTTTACTAGTACGACGTTTACAGTGTACTAGTACGACGTTTACAGTTTACTAGTACGGCGTTTACAGTGTACTAGTACGACGTTTACAGTTTACTAGTACGACGTTTACAGTGTACTAGTACGACGTTTACAGTTTACTAGTACGACGTTTACAGTGTACTAGTACGGCGTTTACAGTGTACTAGTACGACGTTTACAGTTTACTAGTACGACGTTTACAGTGTACTAGTACGACGTTTACAGTGTACTAGTACGACGTTTACAGTGTACTAGTTCGACGTTTACAGTGTACTAGTACAACTTTTACAGTGTACTAGTACTTTTACTCCAGAACAACAACAAATCTCATGCTGTTGCTAAAATCCCATGTTTGTCCCATTAGCACCTGAGCAGCGGTGCTACATGTTCAATCTGACATTGTTAAAGTGAGACAGCTGCACAGGGACTGATGAGACCAGTCTGTTCCAGTGAGGACCCATCGTCACTGATAAAAGCTGAGCCGCTTTGATAAGGGAGAGTTTTAGTGGCTCCAAAGTCCCGTCAGCCTCCTCTCTGTGACGTCTCAGATTCATGGTGATTGATTCTGTCTTTAAAATGATCACAGGGAGCAGAGTGCAGGCAGCTGTTACCACGACGGTAATCAGCTGTAAAGGTTTCTACTTTTCCTCCGCTCTGACAAACATAATTATTGGTAATACAGAATTGTGGCTGAAGCAGCTGTCAGAACATGCAGAACAACTGCTTCTCTGCTGAGGCTGTGACATTATGAACTACGTGACCACTGAGGTTCTGCTCAGAACCTCCTCTGTTCCAGCCTCATATGAGCAGACTTAGTGACAGAGGTTTAACAGTCTGGACACGCACACACAGACTTTGCTGGAATAACAGCAGTGTGCCTGCAGCCTGATGACAGATGAGCGGAACGATGCGGGTACCAGCACAATCTGACTTTCACTCGAAACCCTCAGAGCTCCACGGTAGATTTGATTGATTTGAAGTTGATGATCACATTATCTGAATGATTTACTGAGCGTGTCAGAGCAGGAAAACATTCCTACACGGCCACAAAAAACAAACATGACACAACTTTAGTGTTTTAGGAGGAGGAGTCAGAGCATGTTATTAACATGTGTATGAGCTCCGGAGGTGTCCTCACACCGAGAGAAAGTCGCAGCCTACAGGTAGAGAGGAAGTTTTCTTTGTGACGCATCTTGTTCTGGATGCTGCTGCTCCATTAACAAGAACTAATGCTGTGTGTGCAGAAACTACAGTCAGTGAACTCTGTGTCATTAAGTGGTAGAAGCGTCTCTGAGCACACGTCTGAATCCTCACCTGTAGGACACCAGCAGAGCTCTGCTCAGAGAACACGAGTCTGCTGTGATGGATGCCACAGTTACCCACACTGCATCTGTCCTTCATTAAGTACAAACAGTGGACTCAGCCAAACACGTGAAGGAAAACAGATGTTCTGCAGAAAGTCGTCTTATCGTTTCCCTGAAGTCAGAATGTGGATCTGACGCTCGCAGACAACAAGACTCAAATACTTCATCGGGAGGAAAGGTGGAGCGATCCAAACATGGAGGTGGATGGGTCCATAGAGACACAGCCAGAATCAACCTGTGTTGGCAGAAAGCTCATTGTGTTGAATTGTGTGTTTTTATTTCCGGTGGTTCTTAAAACACTGTGGCCTCAGTTCCATTATTAGTATTACCAATATTTTACAAAGATGATGACTCGATTAAAGATGTTTTTATTTCCAGTCAGAACTCAACTGTGGGAGACAGCCATGTGTGATTCATGTCTTTCCGGACGTTTCAGCTCCAGCTCTGTAAATCCTCAGCGTCCGACAAACAGACGTCACAGACGTCTGCTCCCAAACTCATCTGACACCGAAACATAAACCTTCACCTGCATCATCAGCAGATTCAGGTGTTGCTCAACCAGTTCCACTGCTGCTGCTCTGAAGGGACAGTTTACTGCAGAGAGCTGCAGGATTATCACACAGTTAAACAGAAAACACTGAAATATCTGTTCACATATTTTTTCATGTCGGTGTCTCAGCACCTCGACATCTTCATTTTTTCTACTCAGAATATTTTGTTGTGCCAACAAACCACGACTCATATTTAGGAAACTCAAAGCACACGTTTCAGTGAGAACACGATCGAGGTCGTCCGACGCTGATCAACCACAGAGATACTAATAAAAAAGTCATTAAAGAAATACAACAGCTGCTTACAGCTCTGCTGCTGTGTGTGCGCCACGGGTCCATGAACCATCCAGGCCTGAACCTTTTCATGCTGGAACCTGGTCTCCTGTGGTTTGGTCTCATCCCACTGACATTTGGAACAAGGAGAAAGCAGCAGGACTCCACAGTGAGGTTTTATTTAGTCATTTATTTCTTTATCGTTTGTCTGTTCTTCTCTGTCGGCAGAGTGGTCGTAAACCTTTTACTGACCAACGTCTAATCCTGTGTGTGATGTAAATATTAACACAAAGAACAAGACACTGACTTTTCTGTCCCACGTCCATCTGGTGTCTACGTCACCGTGGGTCCAGTAAAAGCTGTTAGCATCAGTTCTTAGTCCTTCAGACCGGAGAGGAACCAGAAATCCACCCGGAGCTGAGGAGGAAGCTCGAGCAGGAACCAACAAGTATTTTTATTTGTGCCTGAATCAGATCGAGCTTCACTGGTCACATGACTAAATGATGCGTTTACTGTAAATAAAGCCGACATCCCCAACATTACAGATGACCGACAGTGCAGAGGTCAAAGGTCAAACAAGTTCCTGAGTCCAGACAGAAGCAGAAGTTGAGCAGGAAGTTAAAATGTGCCAGTCAGCAAGTGAAAACGTAGAGGGGCGGAGCAGGTGGGGGGCTGGTTCTAGTTTTTTCTTTACACCAAGTACTGATTCTCTTCCTGTCTGGGTTCATTCATTCCTCTAATTAAAGCCCATCCACCAGACTCTGCAGAGATCTGAGAGGACAAAGTGGACGTGGACCTGGCTGACTCACTGGGCTGCACAAATTTAAACAACGTGTCAGCGAACGCAGCGCAGCCGAGAGACTGGTCCAGACCACAGAGACCTGAGCCGGGGAAACGTTGTCCTGCTCCTCTCTGTCTCCATCAGTTGTTTTTATGGTGAGCAGCAGCGAGGACCTTGTTGTTCCAGGGTTCTGTCTGTCCGAGGCAGGGTGAGGGGACTGTTCTGTCCAGTCTGATGGTCCAGAACCAGCACAGTACTGAACCAGCTGAGGTTTTCTCAGAGAACACTAGTGGTGTACAGCTGGAGGAGGGAGATTCTGCTGAGTAGTCAAACTGCTGTTTCCACAGCGTGGATCATTTTCAGCCGTGTTATTGTTCTGAAACCAGAGCTACTGAACCAAGAAGAAGTTCTGCACAGACATGGACAGGCATGGACCTGATGGACCTGATGGACCTGATGGAGGTAGTTACACATCAACACTCCACCCCGACGCCCTGAGCTGAAGGTGGAGAACCTTTGGTCCTTTTATCTGAGACAATCTCACCCTGACTCTGTTAATCAGTTTCCTGCTGCCTCAAACGCACCGTCTGTCACTCAGCAACAAAACTCTGCAAAGTCCGAGTTCAACCAAAGGACCAGGACCAGGCTGACCTCAGCTGTCCTTCAAACCTCTAATCCACCACGGACCTGAACCCAGACCTGCAGCACGTCCGACAAAAACCAAAACACAGAAGCTCAGTGCAGCTGAGGCGCAGAGGAGACAACAGGAGCAGGTTTTTACAGTTTTTACTGGTTACAGAATAAAAACGGGAACACGAACTGGATCCGTTTCTCTCTAACGACCAGTTAGTTCGGACCAACACACCACAATCAGACCAACACACATCTGCTGCTGTCGCTTTACTCACTGCAGGGAGTCATGGTGCCGGTTCGGCGGCTCAGGCTGTCAGCAGAACCCGGGTGGACGCGCTCCGTCAGGTCGTGGTGCAGAGAGACGAAGCAGCTCGGCAGCGTGTGCGCGCTCCGCTGGTGCGTAACAGCGAGTGGCCGAAGAGAGACCGAGGTGGGGGAGGGACTTGAGGGGGGGGGGGGGGGGGTGACTAAAAGACGACACACACTCACACACTCACACACACACTCACACACACACACACTCACACACACACACACACACACACACACTCACACACACACACACACACACACACACACACACACACAAACTTCTACTTGAGTATTGAATTGGTAAGTACACAGTACTCAGTATTTTTAAGAGAACTTCTTCCCAGTCACGGTGTGTGTGTGTGTGTGTGTGTGAGTGTGTGTGTGTGTGTGAGTGTGTGTGTGTGAGTGTGTGTGTGAGTGTGAGTGTGTACATTCCTTTGACTGGTAATCATCACACACTCACAAAAGTGAGGACACAAAGCTCAGTAACTGTTGTTTCAACACACTCCGTCACTAAAACTAATCACACAACACGTTCGATGTCCACCAGAGTCCGTCCACCAGAGTCTGTTCACCAGAGTCTGTCCACTACAGTCTGTTCACCAGAGTCTGTCCACCAGAGTCTGTTCACCAGAGTCTGTTCACTAGAGTCTGTCCACCAGAGTCTGTCCAACGGAGTCTGTTCACCAGAGTCTGTCCACCAGAGTCTGTTCACCAGAGTCTGTTCACTAGAGTCTGTCCACCAGAGTCTGTCCAACGGAGTCTGTTCACTACAGTCTGTTCACCAGAGTCCGTTCACCAGAGTCTGTCCACTAGAGTCTGTCCACCAGAGTCTGTCCACTAGAGTCTGTTCACTACAGTCTGTTCACCAGAGTCCGTTCACCAGAGTCTGTTCACCAGAGTCCGTTCACCAGAGTCTGTTCACCAGAGTCCGTTCACCAGAGTCTGTTCACCAGAGTCTGTTCACCAGAGTCCGTTCACCAGAGTCTGTTCACTACAGTCTGTTCACCAGAGTCTGTCCACTAGAGTCCGTTCACCAGAGTCTGTCCACCAGAGTCTGTCCACCAGAGTCTGTTCACTAGAGTCTGTCCACTAGAGTCTGTTCACCAGAGTCTGTCCACCAGAGTCTGTCCACCAGAGTCTGTTCACCAGAGTCTGTTCACCAGAGTCTGTCCACCAGAGTCTGTCCACCAGAGTCTGTTCACCAGAGTCTGTCCACCAGAGTCTGTCCACCAGAGTCTGTTCACCAGAGTCTGTCCACTAGAGTCTGTTCACTAGAGTCTGTCCACTAGAGTCCGTTCACCAGAGTCTGTCCACCAGAGTCTGTCCACCAGAGTCTGTTCACCAGTCTGTTCACCAGAGTCTGTCCACTAGAGTCCGTTCACCAGAGTCTGTCCACCAGAGTCTGTCCACCAGAGTCTGTTCACCAGAGTCCGTTCACCAGAGTCTGTTCACTAGAGTCTGTCCACTAGAGTCTGTCCACCAGAGTCCGTTCACCAGAGTCTGTCCACCAGAGTCCGTTCACCAGAGTCTGTCCACCAGAGTCTGTTCACTAGAGTCCGTTCACCAGAGTCTGTTCACTAGAGTCTGTCCACCAGAGTCTGTCCACTAGAGTCCGTTCACCAGAGTCTGTCCACCAGAGTCTGTTCACTAGAGTCCGTTCACCAGAGTCTGTCCACTAGAGTCTGTCCACCAGAGTCCGTTCACCAGAGTCCGTTCACCAGAGTCTGTCCACCAGAGTCTGTTCACCAGAGTCTGTCCACCAGAGTCTGTTCACCAGAGTCCGTTCACCAGAGTCCGTTCACCAGAGTCCGTTCACCAGAGTCTGTCCACTAGAGTCCGTTCACCAGAGTCTGTCCACCAGAGTCTGTCCACCAGAGTCTGTTCACCAGAGTCTGTCCACTAGAGTCCGTCCACCAGAGTCCGTTCACCAGAGTCCGTTCACCAGAGTCTGTCCACCAGAGTCTGTCCACTAGAGTCCGTTCACCAGAGTCTGTCCACCAGAGTCTGTCCACCAGAGTCCGTTCACCAGAGTCCGTTCACCAGAGTCTGTTCACTAGAGTCTGTCCACTAGAGTCTGTCCACCAGAGTCCGTTCACCAGAGTCTGTCCACCAGAGTCCGTTCACCAGAGTCTGTCCACTAGAGTCCGTTCACCAGAGTCTGTCCACCAGAGTCTGTTCACTAGAGTCCGTTCACCAGAGTCTGTCCACTAGAGTCTGTCCACCAGAGTCTGTTCACCAGTCTGTCCACCAGAGTCCGTCCACCAGAGTCCGTTCACCAGAGTCTGTCCACCAGAGTCCGTTCACCAGAGTCCGTTCACCAGAGTCTGTCCACCAGAGTCTGTTCACCAGAGTCCGTTCACCAGAGTCCGTTCACCAGAGTCTGTCCACTAGAGTCCGTTCACCAGAGTCTGTCCACCAGAGTCTGTCCACCAGAGTCTGTTCACCAGAGTCTGTCCACTAGAGTCTGTCCACCAGAGTCCGTTCACCAGAGTCTGTCCACCAGAGTCCGTTCACCAGAGTCTGTCCACTAGAGTCCGTTCACCAGAGTCTGTCCACCAGAGTCTGTTCACTAGAGTCCGTTCACCAGAGTCTGTCCACTAGAGTCTGTCCACCAGAGTCTGTTCACCAGTCTGTCCACCAGAGTCCGTCCACCAGAGTCCGTTCACCAGAGTCTGTCCACCAGAGTCCGTTCACCAGAGTCCGTTCACCAGAGTCTGTCCACCAGAGTCTGTTCACCAGAGTCCGTTCACCAGAGTCTGTCCACTAGAGTCCGTTCACCAGAGTCTGTCCACCAGAGTCTGTCCACCAGAGTCTGTTCACCAGAGTCTGTCCACTAGAGTCTGTCCACCAGAGTCTGTTCACCAGAGTCTGTCCACCAGAGTCTGTCCACTAGAGTCTGTCCACTAGAGTCTGTCCACCAGAGTCTGTTCACTAGAGTCTGTCCACCAGAGTCTGTCCACTAGAGTCTGTCCACTAGAGTCTGTCCACCAGAGTCTGTCCACCAGAGTCTGTTCACCAGAGTCTGTCCACTAGAGTCTGTTCACTAGAGTCTGTCCACTAGAGTCCGTTCACCAGAGTCTGTCCACCAGAGTCTGTCCACCAGAGTCTGTTCACCAGAGTCCGTTCACCAGAGTCTGTTCACTAGAGTCTGTCCACTAGAGTCTGTCCACCAGAGTCCGTTCACCAGAGTCTGTCCACCAGAGTCCGTTCACCAGAGTCTGTCCACTAGAGTCCGTTCACCAGAGTCTGTCCACCAGAGTCTGTCCACCAGAGTCTGTTCACTAGAGTCCGTTCACCAGAGTCTGTCCACCAGAGTCTGTCCACCAGAGTCTGTTCACCAGAGTCTGTCCACTAGAGTCTGTCCACCAGAGTCTGTTCACCAGAGTCTGTCCACCAGAGTCTGTCCACTAGAGTCTGTCCACTAGAGTCTGTCCACCAGAGTCTGTCCACCAGAGTCTGTTCACCAGAGTCTGTCCACTAGAGTCTGTTCACTAGAGTCTGTCCACTAGAGTCCGTTCACCAGAGTCCGTCCACCAGAGTCTGTCCACCAGAGTCTGTTCACCAGAGTCTGTTCACCAGAGTCTGTCCACCAGAGTCCGTTCACCAGAGTCTGTCCACTAGAGTCCGTTCACCAGAGTCTGTCCACCAGAGTCTGTCCACCAGAGTCTGTTCACTAGAGTCCGTTCACCAGAGTCTGTCCACCAGAGTCTGTCCACCAGAGTCTGTTCACCAGAGTCTGTCCACTAGAGTCTGTCCACCAGAGTCTGTTCACCAGAGTCTGTCCACCAGAGTCTGTCCACTAGAGTCTGTCCACTAGAGTCTGTCCACCAGAGTCTGTCCACCAGAGTCTGTTCACCAGAGTCTGTCCACTAGAGTCTGTTCACTAGAGTCTGTCCACTAGAGTCCGTTCACCAGAGTCCGTCCACCAGAGTCTGTCCACCAGAGTCTGTTCACCAGAGTCTGTTCACCAGAGTCTGTCCACCAGAGTCTGTTCACCAGAGTCTGTCCACCAGAGTCCGTTCACCAGAGTCTGTTCACCAGAGTCCGTTCACCAGAGTCCGTTCACCAGAGTCTGTCCACCAGAGTCTGTTCACCAGAGTCTGTCCACTAGAGTCTGTCCACTAGAGTCTGTTCACCAGAGTCTGTTCACCAGAGTCTGTCCACCAGAGTCTGTTCACCAGAGTCTGTCCACCAGAGTCTGTCCACTAGAGTCTGTCCACCAGAGTCTGTTCACCAGTCTGTTCACCAGAGTCTGTCCACCAGAGTCTGTTCACCAGAGTCTGTTCACCAGAGTCTGTCCACTAGAGTCTGTCCACCAGAGTCTGTTCACCAGAGTCTGTCCACCAGAGTCTGTCCACCAGAGTCTGTTCACCAGAGTCTGTCCACTAGAGTCTGTTCACTAGAGTCTGTCCACTAGAGTCCGTTCACCAGAGTCCGTCCACCAGAGTCTGTCCACCAGAGTCTGTTCACCAGAGTCTGTTCACCAGAGTCTGTCCACCAGAGTCCGTTCACCAGAGTCTGTTCACCAGAGTCCGTTCACCAGAGTCCGTTCACCAGAGTCTGTCCACCAGAGTCTGTTCACCAGAGTCTGTCCACTAGAGTCTGTCCACTAGAGTCTGTTCACCAGAGTCTGTTCACCAGAGTCTGTTCACCAGAGTCTGTCCACCAGAGTCTGTTCACCAGAGTCTGTCCACCAGAGTCTGTCCACTAGAGTCTGTCCACCAGAGTCTGTTCACCAGTCTGTTCACCAGAGTCTGTCCACCAGAGTCTGTTCACCAGAGTCTGTCCACCAGAGTCTGTTCACCAGAGTCTGTCCAACAGAGTCTGTCCACCAGAGTCTGTTCACCAGAGTCTGTCCACTAGAGTCTGTCCACTAGAGTCCGTTCACCAGAGTCTGTCCACTAGAGTCTGTCCGCCAGAGTCTGTTCACCAGAGTCTGTTCACCAGAGTCTGTCCAACAGAGTCTGTCCACTAGAGTCTGTCCACCAGAGTCTGTCCAACAGAGTCTGTCCACTCCTGTCGTTGTCCTCCTCCTCTCCATGTTCCTCTGCAGACGTCACACTCAGTTTTTGTCCCTTTAGCTGCAGCAGCTGGTTTTTCCAGCAGGTCTGAACCTTCTGCAGAGAACCAAACTCGAACTTCAACTATTTTAGATTCTGAAGTTCGTTGGAAACTTCTCTTCACGTCACCAACTCTTCTGTTTGACTTATTTAAGCCTAGTTTAGAGTCTAACTGTCAGTTTCACGTTTGTCTTGTTGGACACACTCGTGCTTTAACTATGTTCTCTTTAAAAAGGTTTGTTAGCATCACTGGGTCAAATAAAGGTTAAAGTAAATAGATGTTGGCAAAACTCCAGGTGATTATGTGGACTGCACCAAGTCTTTAGGGTGTCGATACTGCTCACAGAAATATCATGGTTACAATGAGAAGCATGGGACATTAGTGGTCATGGTTACGATAAGGACTGTATGATTAATAGTTATCGTCCACAGAAAGCAGGTTTGAAGTATCATCTGCTTTAAGAACAGTAACCTGGTCTGTGTGTGTACAGATAAAAGATTCTTAACTTGATAACAGACATGAAGCTGTGTGGCAGACGGACAGAGGACGTCTTTATTTTCGTCGGTGTACCGTGGAGACATCATCTGATATTCTTTATCTGATCACAGCTGTTCCACTGCTGCTCATTTTCCCTGTTTTTCTCTGATCTCCATCAGGGCTGTTGCGTAACTGTGTCCAGTGTATCTGCACTGTTCAAAGACACAAACACAACCAGCCTGTCTGTCTGTCGTTTCGGTGCCGACCGCGACTCCCTCTGTTAACGACGGGTCAGAAAACTGAGCTCCTCAACAATGTTTCCATAATTTTCTCTTAGCTTTATCTGGTCAGGTTTTTTGTTTGTTTGTTTGTTCACCAAACAAACAAACAAACAAACAAACATGGAAATCTGCTAAACTTCACCAACCACATCTCCTCCGTCTCCACATCATGTAGATTTGTCCTTTTCAACATCACAAACATCAGACTCTACCTTTCAGACTATACAACTCATTATTCAGTCTCTGGTCATATCTAGTCCTGACTACTGCAGTGTCTTACTGATGGTGTTACCAGCTGCTCCATCAAACCTCCAGATGATCCAAAATGCAGCAGCACGGCTCATTTTCACACGTTACACCACTGTTCAGATCTCTGCTTCCTGTAGCTGCTGCATCAGGTTCAAAGTCCTTACTCTTACCTACAGAGTGGTCAACTCAACAACACTTGTCTACCTGAACTCCCTCTCACTCACTGAGCTCTGTAAGTGATATTCTTCTTTGTACCTCACTTGGATTAAAGCATCTGATAAATGTCTAAATGTAAAAGATGCTGAGGTTACAGTGTGGAAAACAGCTACACAGATTATTCATCAGCCAGAGGAGAGCCACGGGTTTCTCTCTAAAGCACGACCTTCAAACTGAAGTAAAAATCTCAAATCGGCACTTTGTTCCTGGAAAGTTAACTGTGAGTTCGAGTCTCAACGCTGGAGCCAGGACGTAAAGCTCTGTGTTTCCATTAGCTCGTGAGGGGAACCGGTCAGTTTGAGCTGTGGAAACTTAGAGAGAAAGTTCTGGAGCTGAATCAGCAGCTGCAGACATTAGAAGGGTGTGTGTGGTGTTTAATCTGGTCAGTGGGTCAGAAAAAGAGAAGTCCTCGCAGTCGGAGGTTTGATTTCTGCTGCTGTCGAGGGTTTAATGAGGTTTCATATGTCGCTGGTTCAGGGCCAGAATCGAAACACAAAACTGCAGCTGCAGACTCACGTTACTTCATCAGAGTCTCGATTCTCCAGACCAGGAGCTGTGGTCACACGGAGGAAACGAGAAGTCACAGTAAAAATAAATCTTCCTGAAACCGTGCTGATACGGCATTTCTCAATCCCTTTACTTTTCCAACACAGAGGTTGTGACATTCTCTCAGTGTCTTCATGTAGCACCCACACACAGTCCCTGTACACATGGTCCAACTTACTTCCTCCCAGCATGCACTGGGGCTCACCTCAGCATGATTCAACACCTGAAGAATTCTATTCAACAGAAACAACATCCAGCCTCCTGCACAAACACCTGTGTCACGACGACTCACATAAAACAACTTCCTGGTCTTCCCCCTCCTCCACCCGCTCCTTCCTCAGACTCCGACATCCTTAATGTTGGTGAGGGCTCGTTGCTCAGCGAGACCTCAGTGACCATACGATTGATCATGATTCCCTCTCAGGTGTATTCGACCTCTGACCTCTGTTGATCACAGGCTCTGCTGTCTGTGAAGATTCTCAGTCGTCCAGGTGTGTGTGTCCACGTCAAGGTGTGTGCACCAGTTCTGACTGGTGAAGACATTTGGCATCGACATGCGGCCAGAAGGAGATCACAGAATTCATCTTTGCTGTAAGTTAAAGTAACACAAGCTGCAGCAGAATTCATCTTTGCTGTAAGTTAAAGTAACACAAGCTGCAGCAGAATTCATCTTTGCTGTAAGTTAAAGTAACACAAGCTGCAGCAGAATTCATCTTTGCTGTAAGTTAAAGTAACACAAGCTGCAGCAGAATTCATCTTTGCTCTAAGTTAAAGTAACACAAGCTGCAGCAGAATTCATCTTTGCAGCTCACAGGCTGAAAATCCCTGATCCCAGGTACTTGCAGACCGAGGACTTTCTTGGAAACCTGACCTGATTTCAGAGAGAAGTCCCAGGGAAGTGAGCTCTGGTTCAGAGACGTGGAGCAGGAATCATATCAAGCGGGTCTGAACATAAAAGACGATTTATGATGTGAAAGTTGTTTGAAAGTGAAAACTGGAGACTGGAGCCAAAACCAGCAGTTGGACCTGCAGGACCCTTGGATCTGTCGACAGCTTCATGTGTTCAGTTGAGTTCAGCTGCTGAAACGCTGACTGACCTCAGTGTGTACCGACACACACACACTCCTCTGGTCCTTACATCAAGGCTCAACAGAGGAGAACCTCCACAGTCCGACGCTTTGTCGGCTCCTTCTCTCAGATCCCAGAAACTGAGATTTGCTGCAGCTTCATTCAAAAATCTTTTCTTCATTTCTTTGTCAGATAAATAAAGAGAAAATCAAGAAATCAGAGATTTTCGTTGTATAATCAGTTCCTGATCATTTAGTGGCGCTGGTACTGAGACGTGTTCCAGGTGTCACACCTGAAACCACAGTCGATCCAGTTGGGTTTTGTTTCACGCTGTCTCCTGTCTCCCCACAGAATAACGTCACGTTTTGTCGTCTCTTTTCTTCTTCAGACCAAACTGACATGAAAAAGCTCATCGAACGGCCGCATCAAGTTTAAGATTTTCTATAATTTAGTTTTAAGACCATTAACGAATTGTGTCGATTCACTGTAACGTCTGTGGATCCAGAACCTGGTTTTATCTTACTGGTCTCTGAGCCCTGGGGAAAAGACAAAAAGACAAAACCAGGTTCTGGATCCACAGACGTTACAGTGAGTCTTTGGGTTCAGTCTTTTCATGGGATTTAGGGATAAAAGTGTAGAAACCACCAGCCACGTCTTTTGAGCTCTTCACTGTACTTCTCTGTCCTACTTGCAGCTGGTAAAGAACCAGTACCAGAAACTGAGACGGTACCAGGTGTGGACCTGCGTCCTTGCACTGGCTCTGTGTCAGGGCTGAGTTTAGGTTCTCATCTCTGCCTCTACTCCAGGCCTAGGCGCTCTTCACCGGTACTGGAGCAGCAGAACCATCTGACAGTGTGGCAGCAGTTTGGTTTTACATGTGTTCTAACACTGGGACACGTTGTTGGTTCTGGTTCTGTGTGCTGTTGGTTCTACCTGCTGTTGGTTTAAGGTACTGTTGGTTCTACCTGCTGTTGGTTCTACCTGCTGTTGGTTTACCGTACTGTTGGTTCTACCTGCTGTTGGTTCTACCTGCTCTTGGTTTGACGTACTGTTGGTTCTACCTGCTGTTGGTTTAACGTACTGTTGGTTCTACCTGCTGTTGGTTCTACCTGCTGTTGGGTCTACCTGCTCTTGGTTTGACGTACTGTTGGTTCTACCTGCTGTTGGTTTACCGTACTGTTGGTTCTACCTGCTGTTGGTTCTACCAGCTGTTAGTTCTACCTGCTGTTGGTTCTACCAGCTGTTAGTTCTACCTGCTGTTGGTTCTACCTGCTGTTGGTTTACCGTACTGTTGGTTCTACCTGCTCTTGGTTTGACGTACTGTTGGTTCTACCTGCTGTTGGTTTAACGTACTGTTGGTTCTACCTGCTGTTGGTTTACCGTACTGTTGGTTCTACCTGCTGTTGGTTCTACCAGCTGTTAGTTCTACCTGCTGTTGGTTCTACCAGCTGTTAGTTCTACCTGCTGTTGGTTCTACCTGCTGTTGGTTTACCGTACTGTTGGTTCTACCTGCTCTTGGTTTGACGTACTGTTGGTTCTACCTGCTGTTGGTTCTACCTGCTCTTGGTTCTGGGTTTAGTTCTGGGTTTAGTTTGTGGTTAGGATGAGAACCATCTCTGTGAGATGAGTAGTGACACACAGAGAAGCAGCTCTTACCGTTTTCTTCTTCTCTCGCAGAGTAAAAAAATAATCCAGGACGTTTCCTCAACACTGTGACACGTCCGTGTCCATGCAGTGTGTGTGTGAGTGTGCACGTCAGGGTGTGTGCACGTCAGGGTGTGTGCACGTCAGGGTGTGTGCACGTCAAGGTGTGTGCACGTTGTTTCTACTCAGTCTGTCCTGCAGCACTCTAAGTTTCTACTGTGGTTCCGTCAGGTCTGATGTTCCTGTAGCTGGTTCCACTGTCCTCACTCAGTTACTGCTGTGTTCTGTCCCGATGTGTTCTCCTCCTCTGCTGTGTTAGACGTTCTGTTTGCCAGGTTCTGCTGGGTTCTACTGTTCTCCCTGTGGTTCTGTCTCAGGCTGCTGGTTTCTATCCGTCTCCACTGGCTTCTGGTTCAGCTCTCTGGGAGTTTTGCTCCTTGTTTCCTGTTTGTTTTATTTTCTAGCTGCAGCAGGAAATGACATCTTTTCCTCTTCCTCCGCCCACCCCACCTCCGTCGACCCACGGCCTAATGATTGGTCAAAGTGCCGCTGGAACCCCCTTAGGCTCTCTGTGCTGGTTTATTCATCACATTATACGTTAGATTATTAAATCGCGTTGACGTCAGAGCTCCTCTCACTCTTGACTGCAGTCAGTTGATTTGTTGCTCTCCTGTGTCCCCCATTGGGGAAGCGCCCCACGGTTTGGAAACCCCCAGTCTCACATGTCAGAGTCATTTACTGCTGTACATGGAGGATTTGAGATATCAGCCAACCAAAGTGGTTTTTGAAATTATTTTATTATCAACTGAATTATTTCAGAAATTAATTTATTTCATCAACAACGTTTTTATTTATAAATCGACGTCATGTGTCCAGTTTTTATTTCTCTGTCATGAAAAGAGATATTTTGAGCTTTTACTGAAAATTGAATTCCTCATAAAAATGGAAAAAAAAGTTTCTAAATCGATTTGGTTGAAACGTGTTTAATATGGAACCTTCTCACAGCTAAACTGTGAGTGAGTAACAGACAAAAATCATTTCCTCAGTCTTTGTTCTACTGATGATGATGATGATGAGGAGGAGGAGGAGGAGGAACATCCTGAGTCTGAGCACTTAACATCTGGCTGAAGGAACATGTGTCAGATTCTGGTTCAGGTCAGAAAAAAGTGTCAAACTCATTTTTTAGGACTAATTAAAGAACGATTGTTGAGTAAAGGAGCTTCATAAAGTGATCAAATGAATAAATGAGTCATAACAGAAATCCAGGACTAAATCTGTACCACGGAGATCCACTGCCCTCCACACACACACACTGTACTTTATTTTGCTGCTACTAATATTCACTGAAATTCAAGTATACATCAATCCGCCACTGAAAATAGTCCCCAGTAGGTGATTATTTATTATTCATCGTTAAAACCACAGCGAGCAGCTGTTTTAGGAAAAGACTGAGTTGAGGAGAAGAAATTAGTAGAATATCTCCAGAGCTGATCGTGTAAAGTGTCTCTGTGTTCCAGACTGGAGCAGGACTCAGACTCAGGACTCAGGATTCCACAATAGACTGATCTGACTCTGAGAGTAAGGTCGTCTTGTCGCTGGAGAGACAGAAACACACAAAGAGAATCTCAATATGATGACAAAACTAAAGCCTGTGTTGTATCAGTACAAGCAGCTGAACCCTCCATCCTGTTTGCAGCCCTGGATGCACAGAACGTTCTAAACCTAAAGTTCTAAAGTTCTAAAGTTCTGCAGCCTCTTTTCCTCTAATTTCTAACTGGAATTCTGGAGGTTTATTCTGGAGGGACATCAGAGATAATAAACTCAGGAAGTGGAAGTCACACTGAATCACATCAACATGTGTTTCATGTCGGTGTGGGCAGATCTGACCGAGTTATGTAACTTCACCAGGGTTCAAACAATTCAACAGAGGAGAACGTTGACCTTCCCCCTCAGCTGTAAACACAGAAAAAGTTAACAGAGACTTTTACTGAAGACAACAACACAACACAGGAGACATTAAGCACCAGGGAACACACGTTTACCTGGTGGGAGATGGACGCTGGGACCACCTATGGTGCTGCATACAGACTAGGAAGACCAGCATCAGGAAGACAAGCGGAACAACAAAGTAGAGGACGGCTGAACCTGAGGAAGAAGAACGATGAAGATCAGCTGGTTTGGTGCTTTAATGCTGGTTACAGGAGATAAATGACCTGATTCAAATAAATCACGTTAGGTAACATTTTAGCATTAATAGTGCAGAGAACACAGTTTAGTTACTATCTGTAATTTAAAGTTGTTTCACACTTGACGAACAACACTGATGTTTTTAAGATGATATACTACCTGTAGTGTCAGTGGTGTCAGTCGACATCGGTAACATAAATTAATGAGACGTTCAAATACAACATCTGGCTACAACAACAGTCACAGAGTTGATGATACTGGAGAAAATACAAATTAAATTAAAACATTAGCTGGATCTGCAGCAGGCTGACTGGTTGTAACTTTAAAATGTTTTAAAATGTACAGAAGACTGGATCCAGTGTTCGTTTTTATTTTATTTTATTTTAACATTCGTTCCAAGGACGACGTCTTAAAATGACTCTTTTGGTTTTTACTGACACATTTACAGTGACTGTAAAAGTACATTACTCAGTGGGCATTACTCATTGTCCCCATTGTACAGTTTGTATCTGTTCCAATCTTTCGTTGGAGCATTAAACTACTGATCTTTAGATAATATTGTACCTGTAGGACGAGTGGTTGAAGGAGGTGAGGAACCTGCTTAGAAGACAAAATATTAATTCATATTTAACAACTGTAAATGTGCACAAAACTTGATTTAGTCTGTTACCTTGACACAATACAAACACACCGTGTGTAAATGTTCTAATGAAACTACATAAAATTCAAACTCATTAAAATGAGAATGCTGTGATAATAAAATACTGATTTTAGGACCAGACTAATACCTGGAGATCCCGTGGTTACAGACTGTGATGTACCTGCACAAAATGAACAATGTTAAGTAACATTTCTAAATATTGAAGATAAAGAAGCAAAAGCTGCGACTTCACCTGAATCTGCAGCAGCTGTTGTCAAATGAACAGAAGATTTGATGAATTGATTCATGTTTGAAATGAAAGACACAGAAACACTGGCACTAAAGTTAGCTCATCAGTCCAACCAGCAGCAAACTGAACCAACTTACTAAAATAACTGTTGCCTTTAACATCAGCACAGAGCGCTTCACACTCCACCGCCGTGCTGAACATGTTCCCGTTGGACCCACAGCCGCTAAAGACGAACCTCTCACACCTCCCACTGGTCACATTGTAGAAGAATTTGGAAAACTGTGCATTGCATCCACCGGACTGACGTGGTCGATAACAACGAACTGGTGGGAGAGGGATGGAACAAACCCAGACTGAATCACAGACAGAGCGGCCTCCACACCATCTTATCATTGGACAGAATGTAGATCTTCAGAATATTAAGCCCATTGTTTTCCCCAAAGGTTTTGAACTGTTTCACAGGTGTCATACACTTTTCGTTGCACAGGGCTTCACATGCCTCCTGGGTTTCGAACGTGTTCCTGCTGGATCCACAGCCACTGAAGAAGCGTTCGCACCTGTAACTGGTGCCGTTGTAGAAGAACCTGGGAATCCCCGACTGGCAGCTGCTGTAATTCATCAAATCTGAGCAGTGAACTGGTGGAAGAAGGAGATCGGTTTGTTCAGTCTTATTAATAAAGCAGACGTGCTGTAGGTTACACTGACACACATGATCCTACATACAACTGCTGCTATGGGAAGTTCAGTTCTATATTCTATTACACAGGATGTTACATACAGAAAAAAGGTCCAACAGTATTTAACATTTCACTAGTTCTTGATATTAGAGGGGTATATGAGAGCAGGGGTGATGCTTTGCCTATTATCCACTTGGAATGAACAAAGATTAGTTTGGGTTTGGGTTCACACCGGGGCCGATACAAGAGTTTGGATCGTTCTTAAAAAGAAGAATTAAGAAGAATTAACAAGCTGCTCCCAGTTGATATGTTGATATGTTGAGTGTTTGAGGGCAGGGACCGAATTCACCAACCTTCCTCATGGTTCACATAGTTTTTATGACAGTGAGAATAAATAGCCATGACCTAATTGAACATGTGCTAAAGACACACAGCAAGTTTCCTCCATGACTGAAGAACAGAACCCTGAAACAAAGCGTATATATATATATATATAATGTTTATAATGATTCATGGTTCCAATCCGTTGTCTAGACATTTATATAGAAGATTAGATTATTTAGATGAAGTTAATGAATAAATACTGATTCGTGAATGAGAAGTTACAAACTTTAAACTTGCACACGTTCAGTTTCCCCTTCAGTAAAAGCAGAAGCGACTGTAATAGCCGGCTCTGAGATCAGTAGAAGTTTGTTCTTACGTCTCTCGTTTGCCAATCCGTACGTACGATCCATGAGAAACTGTCTTTGCTCTGTGGAATAGAGACATTTGACAGCAGGCAGAAAACTAAACAGTGTAATGTCCCTTTTTGATTCATGTGGGTGTATTTTATTCACTTTTATTCGTTTAGAAGTTGCTACATACACTAAGTAAGAGGCCGTCCTACCGTTGCTAATGCTGCTCTTGGGGTAAACCTGGATCTCTGAGCTGGGATCTCTGGGGACTGAGTAGTTGCCCTGGTTCAGGCAGTTGACCAGCAGACACCGATGGGAGCCGCTGAGCGCTTTAGTCACGACAGCCACGTGACAGTCGGGCTCAGCAAAGCAGTCGTCCCAGCAGCTCTTCTCGTCCTTTGCATCTGGCAGCTGGACCAGGCTGTAAACCCCGGAGACGAGGCACTGTGCTGGCTCAGGGACCTGAGCCTGACCAGGCCAGACCAGGAAACAGAACCAGACCACATACAATCCCTGCTCGCTCATGTCTTCAGTCTCACAAGTTGTTTCCACAAAAAGTAAAAACTGCTGGTTAGTATTTAACTACGTGGTGAACCTGGTTAATTCCACCAGGAAGTCGAGGACACATTTCCTGCTGTGCTGGTTTTAAGTAGTGACAAGTGAAACACTCGGGTGCTGCCCACATTCCTCTTTAATTACTCGAAATGTTGAGCTGTAACTGTCCTACATTAAAGATTGTAGACTTATAATCCTAATCTGTTAACCTGGACCATCATTAGCTGAATGCTAATGCTAACAAGCCATTTCTCCTGTTGCAGTAAACTCGTTAGTTCAGCAGGTGTTTGGTCACAAACCAAAGTACTGGAGAAGTTAAATGTTGATGATGATACCCTCAGTTCATCCTGAGGGTGAACAAATCACGTTTCATCACAAACACTTACATTTACAGTATATACAGATGTTCCGTCTGAACCTTGAAGCTAACACGGCCCCAACGATCCTACTCGATCCTACTCGATCCTACTCCTATCACACTCATCTGTAAACTTGGAACTAATATTTCAGCAGATCGAGACCCAATCAAAGAGAGTTTGAGATTTCTGATTCAACAAAGTCAAACAAACTCGTCCAGCAGACTCTGAACCTTTCAGAGCATCGTCAGCTGTAATAATGCTTCTTATTACAAATACCTTTCAAACGTCTACCACCAGATCACATCACATGATACAGTTCCATATCAGTGATGATGAGACTGCTTTTTTACAGCAATGCTACTGATCCTGTAGATCCAGTTTTGACTCTGGAGGGTTTTTATTTGGTTGGTATGAGCTGAGCCGAGGGACTGGGCACAAAACCACATCCTGATCACTCCGTGGATCTGAGAAGGGAATGTGACCAAACTGCTGCTTCTCTGCACAGTTCACATGCACCAACACGCTGCTGCCAGTGGGAACAACTTTACATAGAAACCACAGTTTTACAAAAGGTACGACCACAGTAGAAGTCTTCTGAAGTCACTGACAGACACACACTTCACTGTCTGGTCGCACTTGTGCAGCCTAAACGGTGACGTCTGCTGCACCGACCCTGGTACTGCACACTCACAGAGTCAGAAACATTTATTTACAACACACCAGCATGAAACACACAGATAATCCTGAGGGAATTACACGGTGTTTAAGTAGACAGTGACACCAGTACAAAAGGATTAGGCATTAATCACAGGATTCCTGTCACAATCACATTTCAGATCTTCACATATATGGTTCATTTTTGGTCCAAAGGCTCAAGAACTTCACATGATTCTTTCAAATCAAACATGATCCAGAGTTGTGTTGTGACGTTTTTGTGTTGAACACCATGTCTCTACGATCAGACTGGAGATTTAGACGTAAGCCTTGGAGCTGCTGCCGTCTGAGGTCTGCATTACTCTGTAGATGCTCTGTCCTTGGCTTGTTGTGGAGTAGTTGTATGAAAACTGCCTGCAGGAGCAAACAGAATGATTCAGACACAGGACAGTGCAGAGTGGTGCTAACAGGAGAATCTTTGACCAGCTAACGGTAGCATTTTGTAAATGCAGTGCATGCCTATGATACAGTTCCACAACTAGCTGCTAATGAAATAGCAGTAGTAGCAATAGTTTTGTCTGTGGTACACAGGTGCATCCTTAGTGTTTCATGCATTTACACAAACTGAAGAACTGTGGGATCTAAAATCTGTCTTTATTTTGCAGCAGTCTGGTGTCATTTGCACATAATCAAGGTAAACATGGTGGATGGTTGTGTTTGATGGTATTATCATTCTACTCACTCTAGCTGTGCACTGTTCACACTTTGTTTGGAAGAAAAATACGAAGAGCAGAGGAAATGACAGGAGCACTGTGCTGGTCCCTACGACAGGTAAGATGGTTCCTACCAACCCAGTTAGAAATAACAAGTTACTATTGTTAAAAAGGCCAATGCCACTTGGACTATTCCGCCCCCCCCCTCTGGTATACTGGAATGGTATGACAGTTTCTGAGTTCATTAAGTTCATTAAGTTCATTTCAACTGTTATTGTTTATGCAGTGTGTGCGTCCATTGAACTGTAAGTCCGTTATTATAGCTTTTTATGTATATTTATGTTTCTGTTACCGATATTATGGCTTTTCGTAGTTAGCTCGCCGTTTCGGCTACATGTGATTAATTAAGGATAATTGACAACCTGCACGTTTTTGAGCTCGTATTTTGCAGCGCTTTAATTAGATATATGTGTATTTATGGTTGAGTTGTCTAATGCTAAGTACCATTTCTTAATAATATGATTGATTTACTGGTTTAGCAGACTTGTATTTGCTTTAGCTAGGAAAGTGCAGTAGAGGGAATCGTTGTGAAGTCAGAGCTCCATCTCGTGGCAGCGATATGAGTAACGTGATCGGTAAACTCAGTCATGTTTAATGTTTTGGGAAAACGTCTTGATAATTAGGTATAACTGTTCTACTTAGTATTGATTTTGTGTTGTGTATTTCTTTCAGAAACCACACACACACACACACACACACACACACACATAAAAGCACATAAATGAGAATATGACTGGAATAAGGAATGCTGGAATAAAGCTTTCCTAAAGGAAAAGGGGAACTCCAGGTTTTTGAGTGATCTAACAGTCACTTCAGTGGTGGGCAGTAAAGCATCCGAACCCAATTACAAGGGAGAGAAGCCAGTGTCAGCCAACTCCATTTTTTCAACTATACTTACTACATTACTACTGTAATAATAAAGATTAACAACAGACTTTAACACACATTTTTTTCCTGTGAGCAATGGGGCCAGAGACCTGTGGCACATGCAGCCGTTTCATTCACTGATGCTTGTTCATGTATGAATTACTGGACATATCCAGCTCTAACATACAGTCTGTGTTTGTGTCTGTGTTGTTTTACCGTGCAGGAGCAGCAGTGGGCGTCTTCTTGTAGGAACAGCAGAGCATTGATCCTCCCAGTACAGCCAAACAGGAGGCCGCCCACCCCAGATACAGACCAGTACCCAGCTCAAACCTGCAGCAACCAACATACAGCATCATCATCAGCATCATCATCAAGCAGCAGCAGATCTGTGACTGTGTGCGACTGACCTGACCCCCCTGTACAGCGGGTCGTAGAACTCATTGATGACTCTGGCAGCGTACCACGACACTGCAGTCAGGGTGAAGAGGCCTGAGAGACAGAGACATCCAGTCCTTTACAGATATGCAGCTTCAGACAGATGTCTTACACGTTAACGGAATAACTGGAATAAACCTGTTCTTCATTAATCTACAAGAGGACTACTACTGCTACTACTACTACTACTACTACTGCTACTACTACTGGCTAATCGGACACATTCAATTAATATTTAACCTTTCTGAGAAATATGTGACTCCACTTTCTCTTTGACTCAGACTGCACTGGAGATCCTACAACATCAAATCTTTTTCCTGTAATAACTATTAAACAGCAGAAAAAACACGTACCAGACAGGATGAACATGATTCCTCCACTCAGGGCGATCTGATGTTTGGCGTACTCCGAGGTCCTGCCGATCTTGGTGCACTTGAGTCCCAGCACAGAGATGATGATGGAGGCCAGGCTGACCAGCAGGGACAGGATCATCAGAGCTCTGCAGGCCTGCAGGTGAGCTGGATCCACCACAGGCCAGGTCATAAAACATAACATTTTTTAGGCTTTAAGCCCTGCGTAAAGCTAGAACTTCATATTACTCCTCATTAATAGAGGCAAATAAGAACAACCCTAGGTTTCTTTTCAGCACTGTAGCCAGGCTGACAAAGAGTCATAGCTCGGTTGACCCTAGTATTCCCTCAACTCTCAGCAGCAATGACTTCATGAATTTCTTTACAAATAAAATCATAACTATTAGAGAAAAAATTGATCAGATCATCCCTGCATATAGCATGGATTGTACAACAACTCTAGATCCACGCTCGTACTTAGACTGCTTCCTCCCTGTAGATCATTCTGAATTAATTTCAGTAATTAATTCCTCTAAACCATCAACATGTCTCTTAGATTCCATCCCGACTAGACTCCTCAAGGATGTCTTACCTTTGATCAGCACGTCCATATTAGATCAGATCAATCTGTCTTTACAAATAGGCTACGTACCACAGGCTTTTAAGGTTGCTGTAGTCAAGCCCCTACTCAAAAAGCCTACTCTGGACTCAGGGGTCTTAGCGAATTATAGACCAATATCCAATCTGCTCTTTATCTCTAAAATCCTTGAAAAGATAGTTTCTAAGCAATTGTACGACCACCTGCGTAGCAATAACTTGTATGAAGATTTCCAGTCAGGATTTAGAGTACATCATAGTACAGAAACAGCACTGGTAAAGGTCACTAATGATCTTCTATTAGCATCAGACAATGGACTACTCTCTATACTCGTCATGTTAGATCTTAGTGCTGCATTCAACACTATAGATCACAACATTTTATTACACAGACTGGAACATGTCATTGGAATAAAAGGAACAGCACTAGAGTGGTTTAAATCGTATCTATCGGATAGATTTCAGTTTGTACACGTTAATGATGAGTCTTCCATGCACAGCAAAGTCAGCTATGGAGTTCCACAGGGATCTGTGCTTGGACCGATTCTTTTCACTTTATATATGTCCCCTTTAGGCAATATTATTAGGAAACACTCTATACATTTCCATTGTTATGCAGATGATACCCAGCTATATTTATCTATGAAACCAGGAGAAACTAATCAATTAGTCAAACTTCAGGAATGCTTAAAAGACATAAAGGCCTGGATGACCTCCAATTTCCTTCTCCAAAATCCGGACAAGACAGAGGTTATACTGTTTGGGCCTAAAAATCTCAGAGACACTATGTCTAAACACATTCTCACCATTGATGACTTAGTTCTGGCCTCAAGTAATACTGTAAGAAACCTCGGAGTTATCTTTGATCAGGATATCTCCTTCACTTCATACATCAAAGAAATCTCTAGAACTGCCTTTTTTCACCTGAGAAACATTAGAGTTAAAATTAGGAGCATCCTGTCCCAAAGTGATGCTGAAAAACTAGTCCATGCATTTGTTACTTCCAGACTGGACTATTTTAATTCATTATTAATAGTTTGTCCCAATAACTCATTAAAGAGCCTCCAGTTAATCCAAAATGCTGCAGCCAGAGTTCTGACTGGAATTAGCAAGAGAGATCATATTTCTCCAACGTTAGCTTCTCTCCATTGGCTCCCTGTTAAATCCAGAATTGAATTTAAAATTCTTCTCCTAACTTATAAATCCCTTAATAATCAGGCTCCATCTTATCTTAAAGACCTCATAGTTCCTTATCTTCCAAGCAGAACTCTCCGTTCTCAGACTGCAGCTTTACTTGTGGTTCCTAGAGTTTCCAAATGTAGAATGGGAGGCAGAGCCTTTAGCTACCAAGCCCCTCTCCTGTGGAACCAGCTCCCAGTTTAGGTTCGGGAGGCAGACACCCTCTCTACATTTAAGACTAGACTTAAAACTTTCCTTTTTTATAAAGCTTATAGTTAGAGATGGATCAGGTGACTCTGAACCATCTCTTAGTTATGCTGATATAGGTTATTCTGCTGGGGGACCTCTACTGATAAACTGAGCTCCTCTCCTCTCTCCTTTCTCCTGTATCAATGCAAATGCCACCATTGCACATCATTAACTTTGTGTCTTCTCTCTCCTGTAGTTGTGTTTCCTCCTCTCTGTCTCCCTCTCTGTACTTTTCTGCAGGTATCCTCGGCCTGGAGCTGTACATCTCCAGAATCCAGTTGACCTGCCCAATGTTCTTGATGCTTGTTGTTGTCTTTATTGCCTGATGTTCTTTTCTCTCTTCTCTTTCCACTCACCCCAACCGGTCAAGGCAGATGGCCGCCCACTATGAGCCTGGTTCTGCTGGAGGTTTCTTCCTCTAAAGGGAGTTTTTCCTCTCCACTGTTGCCTAAAGCTTGCTCAAATGGGATTGTTGGGTTTTCTCTATAATTTTTTGTATAAATATTTTCTGTAAGGTCTTAAACCTTACACTGTAAAGTGCCTTGAGATAACTTCTGTTGTAAATTGGCGCTATACAAATAAAATTGAATTGAATTGAATTGAACATTTCAAGTCTTGTTGAAGAACTTTTGATGACTTTTATTGCAACAGAGTTTTGACAGTTAAAATATAATAAATATAATTTGTCAATTTGTAACTAGAAGTTTTTTTGTTTCTCTTAAATTAAGGTTTTTGGTTTAATCCAGACTTTGGCATTTATTCAAATATGAATGACTTATAAACTTTTTGTTGACTTTAAAGAGTTTCTGCATCAAGTAAAGATAAATATCTAAATGATCAGCTCATTCCTCTCTTTGTTTACTGGCTTTTAGCAGAAGCCCAACATGTACACATTATAGTCTGGGCTACTCAGAAATGCCATCAAATTCCATGTAATTTAATACGAAAGGTCAGTTTTTATGAAACAGAAGATTCTGCTATTTTGGCTACAAAACAACTTTTAAGTTTAGTTGCTGAACAGATTTGTTTGGGATAAACATGACCCGAGAATCTTTACAGACATTCACAACAGGTTTGATGAAAAATAGATTCTATTAATGGATTCTGTTGCTTCACTTATTCTTTAATGTCTTTCACCTGAAACCTTTTGTGGACTACAAACTAACCCAGCTCCTGTTTGCAGTGAGCTCATAGATGTACAGACAGTTTTGACTGGATCAGTGCGATACTGAAAAAAACATAAAGACTAAAATTCATTATACACCAAAACAGAATCCCAGGTAAATCCGTGTCTGACTGTAAACTGATGAACTTTATTGCTTCCTAACCACTTAACACATTTGCTGTGGTTGGAGGATCATTGGGTGGTGAGTCCTCACCTGGCAGTCCCAGCACCGTCTTGAACTTGCTGCACTGGACCGAGCCCAGCGAGGTGGCGGCACAGCTCATCCACAGACCTTCATACTGCCACTGGCTGGTGCTGACCGACTCTGCCTGACTCCTCATCTTCCACACCTGAGACGACGTACAGCTGGACTGCAGACACCATGACACCACACCCATAATCAGACCTACAATCTGCAGGCCCACCGCCATGCTGCTTACACCTGGAAACACAGCAGGAGGTCGGCAACCAACCTCTGAGACAACTTCCAGCACACACACAGAGCTATGATCAGTATATATGGTAATTACTTATGGAGGTCCTCAGGGTTCTGTTCTAGGCCCTCAATAACGTTAGTTTTATTATTATCATTATTGTTTAGGGTATTTTAGAGCTGTTTTGTGTTATTGTGGTTCTGGGTTCTAGGTAAAGATGAGGGGCCCCATGATCCTTTAGGCCCCAGTCTGTTTTGTGTCTATTCAACATCAGCCGATGGAGTGATCCATGAATACACTGTGACAGTTTGGTTAAGTTTATCTCTAGTTTTCAGAGATAAAATTAATCAGCTTCTTTGAGTTTCACTCATCTGCTCTGACTTAAATAGCATTTAGTGAAATCTGTACTGTTAAGATAAAAATCAACAAACAGATCCTCAACTAACGCTGTATCATCCAGAAGATGTGGGTTCTTACCGTCAGCTCCGCTTTGGAAGTTTTTCTGCTTCTCTGCAGCTGTTTGTCAGGTTGGTTTCTGTGTGAACCTGATCTGATCCTCTGAGGTCTGCTGCTGCTCAGGGTCGATGAACTCTGGGAAATGCCGGACCAGCACTAAACACACATCTTTTGTTCAGGACGTTCAGGAATCCCTCTCCTCTGTTTGCAACAAACCTTTTAGTTTGGATCCTTAAAGCTACCAAATGTATTTAAAATAGTTCATCTCATCAAGCAGGAGGAATGAGGCTTTTCTCCTTCTCTTCTCTCGTATCCTCTCTACAAACGGAGTTTGGACTAATTATTATTAGTGGAGGAGATTACAGCTCGTCTGGTGATTTAACCAGGCTGATATTCTCTTACTGGAATTTTAAACTAAACCGTTAATTTAATTAATTGATCTGTATTATTACAGTGAAAATAAATGTTGAAGTGAAGCTCCCAGTAGAGTTGAGGTAACAATTCTGTGACAGTAGGCAGTATTAGTAAGTAGTATTAGTAAATATAGTGGTTTTTAACTTGGCTCTTGGTTTCCTTTTAGGTTCATTTATCAATTTCAGTAACGTATCTGATTAATCAGGCTACTATATAAAACAGCTGACATTACCCGCCTGCAGTAGTATTTGTAGTAATAATCTGAATGAGTGTAACAGTAACACAGAAACTAAACTCTGCACTGTGTTTGTCCATGAGACAGTTTGTGGACTTTAAACCACAGAGATTCTCTGTTTATCGAGCTGACGTCATGTTTGCAGTTCGCAGTTCGCAGTGAAACTTCAGGGAAGGATCAAAGAATCGCTATTAACTCCTGCTAATTAAAATTAAGACTTAAACATATTTATTCAGTGTTTTTATGACGATGAAACATTTTCTCTCAAAGTTTAACAGACGTGTCTGTAACGAGTCAAAGATTGTTATGAGGTAAAAGAAGTTCCGTTCTGTAAGAACACTACACAAAGCCATGAGTGGGCTCGCTGTTTGGGTAGCTCCAACAGAGTAATCACATGATTAAACTGGAGCCACTTTCATTCACAGCCACAAATAACTAAAGCTCACACAGTGAAGATTTTTCAACCAGGAGCTTCAGACCCGTACTGGAGATAGGCCACAGTCAAACATAAGGTTTCTGAAAGAAAGATACGGTGGTTGTGCAGGTGATGTATTCACCAGAGTCCACTTCATTTTGGGCCAATTTACAGTTTTATTATTATTAAAGGAAATGAACAAACATAAATAAGCAGAAAGGAAGATGGAAAGAATTGAATCTGTCAGCGAATCTCGCAGCTTCTTCTGTTTTCCTGCTGCTGAGGAGTCTGTCCTGAACCGGAGCAACTGCTAAACAACGTGTATCAGACATAATGTTGACTTTATTTAAACGTGCAACACAGATGTCTCCAACCTGCTCAGGTTTCATTAGAGCTTTACATGACTGCAGACACACAGGTTTTGGCTCCAGTGAGAGAATGAACTGCTTTTCTCTAAAACTGAATATCTTTGGGTGTCTGTAAGAACCAGTTCATATACCAGTGAGATACTGGGCCGAGTTACCGATCCCGTCTTCTACAGCGAAACAAAATGTGAAGCGAAGCAGACAAAAAGAAACAAATCTGAGTCGTTCAACAATTCTTTTCAGAATTTTGAACGCGGATCAGTGTTTCGGGTCCAGGCTGTGTTTCTGTGACTCCCACCTGCTTCCTGGGGAGGCCAAATAGTGCAGGGATCCTGGGTTAGCTGCAGCTTCTTTCTCCGCACATCTGTATCTTTTATCTGAAAATGTTTTTTTTTTGTAGTTTTATTTTCAGTCTGTCTCTGTCTCAGTGTCTTACGCAGAGCCTCCCTGGTCTCCTCCTCTGCCTGGTCCTCCTCGACTTCTCAGGTTGTGCCAAAGTTTAACAAAAGGTTCTCGGTTCTTCCAGATCAGCTCATGACCAAAGAGGACGTACCAGCTGGAGGAGAGGGAACATTTAACTTGTGTGATGATAAAGTTCTCTGCAGTTTTGTAGCTTTTGCAGTTTGACTACATGATCGGTACTTGTGTGACAAGTATCACTGAGAAATATGACGGCGTACTACATGTACTAGAAAGATCTGACACCAACTGATAACAGAAGAAGCATCATTTATATGAAATGTTACTTAAATAGCAACAAGGTTATAACAAACTGAAACTTAACTACACTAACAAAGTACTTTAATATTTAGTATCTCATGTTTCTGTACAAAATATTTGTTATTTTGCTGAACATGATTTTAGAAACCACCAGATGTCGCTGTCTCTGCTTTTTGTGAAGCCTCAAAGCTTCATCCTGCCTTTCAGAATAATTATGGTAAAATTCCTGAGCACAGTAGAAGTATAGCTTTATTCTCACAGTATAAACAGGTATTTAACTCAGGGACTCACATTCCAAACATGGCTCCTCCTAGATGAGCAGCGTGGTCAAAGAACTTCCATCCTAGCACCAGACCTGCTGTATCCATGGCGACGATGGCCTTCAAAGCCTGCGGAGATATGGACATGGAGGATGAGTTGATGATGATCTGACAGCTGGTGACTTGGGTGAACCCAGTGAAGTGAGTCTTACATTTGCAGCAGTGAAGGTGAACATGGGGAGGAAGATGATGGCCAGTTTGGCTTCTGGCATTTTGGTACAAACAGCAGCCAGGACGGTCATGATGGCTCCAGACTGGAAACACAGAGTCAGAGAGACCAAACGTCTTGTTGGATTTATGAATCCTGAACCAGCTTCTGTATTTATTCAGCATGTCAGAATTACTCAGGGGAATCACAGCGAAGATTCACTCAAAGTTAAAAACACTCCAACCTCAGAGTACAGTTATCCTGAAGCTTCATACTCTGACCCCTGATAATACCTTATCTATCAGTCCCAGGCAGAGGAAAACCCTCCTCTGCAGGAAGAAATAAATTTGATTGAATATGTGTAGCAGAAGTTATGTTGTTGCTGAGGTTGGGATCATAATGATTAGAGTCCAGACATGCAACACAGTCTGAACTTTGGTTCTGTTGTCTGTAATCTCAGTAAAACAGAAAACACAGCAGTAAGATTGTTGCTCACCGCTCCCAGAGATGGGCCGAACCTCCCTGTGGCCATCTTACTCACATAACTGACAAACGTAGAAATAACACCTGAAAAAAGGAAACAACATCAGTTAACATGCGGATGTGTCATTGCCCATAGCCCAGCCTTGTCTATTATAGAGTCGTGTTTTCAGGTGCAGCACCTGCAGACAGGTAGACAGCCATGAACTGCTCTCTACCCAGCATGGAAACAGCACTGGTGGAGAAGCTCCACAGGACGTACATGTTGGCAGCCATGTGGAAGAAGGAGAAGTGACTGAAGGTTGAGAGAAGCATCGGAGAGCAGAGAGTCTCTGCAAGAACAAACAGTTTAAACTGGTTTCATTTCCAACCACCGATCAGTTTGACTTTAACGTCAAGAGCCGACTGACTCACTGGAGGCAGGGTTGGCGGTGAAGTATTTGATCATGGAGCGCTGCAGAGACGGTACCCTCCAACAGCAGAACACTATGGCGTTAGCAGCAATGATGCCTGGGAAAACAAAACAGAGTCCATAGTGGAATACTGGGTGGGTCAGGGTACATTCATATTAATAAACAGAAAATACCATCATCTGACCTGTGACGGTCTTCTGACCCTCACTCAGTCTGTTCCACCACTGGTTGATCTGAAACACAAACAACGAGGGATCATGTTTGAGATGAGGAAATGCACCCAGCCCCCATCAGACTAGCGTCGCTTTTACACCTTAATTCTTTTGCTTTGGTCCGAATCAGTTGATGAGTTTGTAACATTATAGCAATTGCTCCTCGGTTCGGTTTTGTTTCACACCGAGAAAAATCCAAGCGAACCAAAACACGTCACTTCAAACTACGCGAGAATGTCCTTACCACTTATTGGTCAGATTGTTTCTGCTGCGGGAACAGAAAAGTAAATACAGGAAGAAGGTGAAGTGTTGTGGACTACTGGACGTTTGTGTGACAGTAGGGAGATGATTTAGCTATGAATGTTAACGCGGGTTGGTCCTTGATCCCGTTGATTATTGTTTATTACGTTACATCAGACCTGGTGACTATGAGACACTTCACCTCCTCACGTCTCCATTTTTGTCCTCCATTAATCAGACGGCATGTTTTTGGTGGACAAACAAAAAAAAGTAAAATCTACAAACTACCCAAAGTCCTCAAATCATGCGATTCATAGAATTTGGTCCCGTTCGGTATGCATTCTCACCAGGAGGACCGCACCAGAGTTCGCTAAATGATTTGGATCGAAACCACCTCATTTCGGGTTGTTATTTGACACTGTTATTTGACATCTATAACAACTTCTTCCTCACCTCCCTGTCTTCTGTCCTCACCTCTTTGCGAACGTCCCCTCGTTTCTGAGGTCGCAGCTTCTCCAGCCAATCAGCTCTCATATCGTTCAAGTAGCTCTGGACTCGGGACTTGAGAGACTCATACTGCCAGATGGCTGCTGAGCCGAAGGAGCAGCCTGTAAACTGACATGGCGTTAACACCTGCCTGTGACCTCGCTGATGATGTCACCTCTGACACTGACAAGTAAACAACACCTACCCCCACAGTGAAGACGAATGGTCTAACGAGCCGACCGAAGGCTCGTGGGGAACTGGACGGAGCCTGCTGGTCCAAGTGTGGGGTGGAGGTCCGGCGGTGGATTGCAGCCTCTGAGGATTCTGTGGGAGGGGGTTGCACCTCCTCCACCTTCTTGGTTTCTGGTTTCCTGCTGGCTTTTCTGAAACCACGTCTCTGCTGGAAGCTGTGAGGCCACCTGCTGGACACACAGAGAACTGAACCTCTAGGTGAACAACGGAAAACTAATCAGCAACTATTACTGGATCTGACAATTCACATCCAAGTGGATCAGAAGTGATGTTTATCACAACATCATGAGTTAAAACATTTTAAATTGCACCTTTCTTGTTTTGCATTTTGTGACTGTCAGGTGAATAAAAGTCAATTTATGTCACTGTTAGAATATCTTCTCATTTCGTGAGCTAACGTTAATGTATCGTCACACTGTTTCCTTTCTGTCAGGATTTACTGCTTCTCTGTGTTTCAGACTTCTAGATAGTCTCAATGAAACATCGGAAGACGTCACCAGTGCAAAGCTGTAGTTCTTTTCTTTTCATAAACCAAACATCTGATTATATATAAATTTACTGATAATAAAAACAATTGTTCCATTCCATTCCATTCCATTTTCCACCGCTTATCAAGGGCCGGGTCGCGGGGGGAGCAGCTTAAGCAGAGATGCCCAGACTTCCCTCTCCCTAGACACCTCCTCCATCTCATCCGGGGGGACAACGGGGCGTTCCCAGGCCAGCCGAGAGACATAGTCCCTCCAACGTGTCCTGGGTCTTCCCCGGGGCCTCCGCCCGGTGGGACATGACTGGAAAACCTCCCCTGCAAGGCGTCCCGGGGGCATCCGAAACAGATGCCCAAGCCACCTCAACTGGCCCCTCTCGATGCAGAAGAGCAGCGGCTCTACTCCGAGCTCCTCCCGGGTGACTGAGCTCCTCACCCTATCTCTAAGGGTGCCCCACTCCACTCTACGGAGGAAACTTATTTCGGCCGCTTGTATCTGCGACCTTGTCCTTTCGGTCATGACCCAAAGCTCATGGCCATAGGTGAGGGTAGGAACGTAGACTGACCTGTAAATCGAGAGCTTCGCCTTTTGGCTCAGCTCCTTTTTCACCACGACGGACTGCTATACCGACCGCATTACTGCTGCCGATGCACCAATCCGTCTGTCAATCTTGCGCTCCCTTTTTCCCTCACTCGTGAACAAGACCCCAAGATACTTAAACTCCTCCATTTGAGGGAGGACCTCCCCCCCCGAACTGCCACCTTACTGTGGTGGAGGGGTTTGCGTGTCCGAATGACCCTAGGAGCTATGTTGCCGGGGGCTTAAGCCCCTGGTAGGGTCTCCCAAGGCAAACAGGTCCTGGGCAACGGGCCAGACTAAGAGCAGTTCATAAACCCTTTATGATGAATATAACATCAAGGTCGGTTACGTCGCCCGGATTGGCGTCACCGGGGCCCCACCCTGGAGCCAGGCCTGGGGTTGGGGCACGTAGGCGAGCGCTTGGTGGCCGGGATCTTTCCCACGGGACCCGGCCGGGCGCAGCCCGAAGGAGCAACGTGGGACCGCCTTCCCGTAGGCCCACCACCCGCAGGAAGGAGCATAGGGGGTCGGTGCAGTGTGGATTGGGTGGCAGCCATGTGGAGGTGCCTCGACAACCCAATCCCTGGACAAGGAATCTGGCGATTTGGACATGGAATGTCACCTAAAAACAATTGTAATCTGCTGAAACAAGTGAAGAGTTGGCTGGTGAAATAAAGCATTCGTCAAAAAATTTGAGAAATAACAAATACTGAAGAGGTCTCTGAATATTGGATATTTTGGAGATTTTGGAGATTTCTGTGTTTTTCCTTTTAAAAGGACAAAGATCAAGAAAACACGGAAGAACAGATTCTCACTTCAAATCAAACTCTGGAGAATTTTCTCTAGATCAACTAAAACATGACACATGGAAAAAACTAGACTGTGAAAAAACACAAAATAACCAGATAATACTATACATAACTCCGTTGGATTTATTTATAATTCATAACTATTGTTTAACTGATTGACTTTCCTTTAACATGTAGTTACCGTCATTTGGTGTAATACTGTGGCTACAACGATCCCATTAACACTCTATTAACAGCCTAGTTTATAAAAGACATGTTTAGCTTGGTAGCTACAGGTAACAAACAGAAACAAGAGCTGTAACTGTAATTAGCAAAGTGACAGCTCTAACTGCACATTTTAACAACAGAGGTTTATAATTAGCAATTAACCATTAAACGGTCAAACTACGCAAGCAAATTAAATCTGACACAGTTTAAAAGCCTTAGAAGCAACCAGCCGAATAAACAGCAGCTAGCTCTGTTACCTGGATCACAGCAGCTAAACTAACGTTAGCTAACTGTCCTTGAAGCTAACACAGCTAATAAGCTACACTCCGAGCAGCGGAGGGTTCCTGTCCGTCGGCCGGGGCAGGCTGCATCTCTACGGCTGCTCTCACTGACCTGCCTCCCTTCCCGGAGCTCCGTAAAACATCTTCTCCGGTCAGTCTGAACAGGACGGAGCAGCTTCTCCACGCCATGTTGGATCCCTGTGACCCCCACAAGTCGTTCATTTCCGGGTCAAAACGGACGGACGGGCGGAGCAGCAGCGCCACCTGAAGGACAGAGACGAACTCCACCTGAATACAAAATAAAAGACCACTCATTATTAATAAATTAATTACAATTACAGATATTATATATTGTATCTATGCCTAAACGTTTTATTGTTAAATGTGTATTTTTATTATTTTATTTGTTAAACTTTTGAATTGTGTTTTAAAGTTGAGTAGATTTGTTTTGTTCCAGTAAAAATTATACTTCAGATGTTTTTTTTAAATCATAAAAATGATTAATAAACTCGGTGGTGACTGATAAACACTCTACGTTGACAAAATTAAAAGGTTAAAACAATAATCCAAACGTAATTCACTTCATTCTACTCTGTGTACTGGTGGTTAATTAGTTTATTTTTATGAAGCTATTATTTTAATTGTTTTGCCAATAAAATTCATTTCTATCATTATTTCATTATTCTTGTCTCTGAATATCATTTTGTTCATTCATATTTTTGATTATTTATTATTTATGTGTTAAAAAGTAAAATGTCTCTGTTATTAGTGTCCTGTCGTGTTTATATAATTACACTGAACTTAACAATATTCACATATCTAGAATTTATCAATAAGAAGAGACAAAGTTTCCGAAGTTTTAACGCGCAGATGTTTGTTAAAAACGCACTTGTTATTGAAAGCAGAAGGATTTTTAATGACTCGAAGTGACCCCGCATCCTGCGGCATGTACTGACCAGGACTTTTATTTTGACGGCGGTGGCAACGGAAGTGGTGCCGTTGTTTCCGGTGGTTGTGTTCGGTGTGGTCTGGCTCGGCTCGGCTCGGCTCAGTACGGACCAGCAGCTGTAGTACTAGCCGTAGTAAACCTGCGTGTGACCGCGGAGGAAAGATGGCGGCCCCTGCTCTCTCCGGTCGGGCTGGCTCGGTGGGCAGCCTCGGGAACAGCCCAACCATGGCCGGCGGTCGGCTCCCGCACGGCGGAGGCGTCGGGCCCGAGCTCGACTTCAGGTCGGCGGCCCGCATGGAGGACCTGAACCGGCTCATCCAGGAGTTCAGCAAGCACGACCAGCGGGAGTACGACGACCAGCGGGCTCTGGAGATCCACACGGCCAAGGACTTCATCTTCTCCATGCTGGGTGAGGACACACACACACACACACACACACACGGAGCCGAAGTCCGCTATGTCCCGGGGATGCACACCGGGATGCACACCGGGATGCGGGGGGTTGTTTACCGAGGTCCAGCTCCACCTGCTGAGACACAGCTGCTGTTTTATTTAACACGTTTTCTGGGGGAACAGGTTCAAAACGTCAGGTTGAGGAAACAGTCCATGTTAGAGATGAGGTGCTGTTGTCTCTGTCCTGGTTTCCAGGAGGCGGAGGGCGGCCCACCTGTGCCAGGTGAGGTGCACCTGCAGAGAGCAGCGGGTCACGGTTCCAGGCTCAATGTAGGCTGTATTCAAACGTGCTTGCACCACAAGTCAACTTCAAGTACATGGTGTAAGATATACTTTGTCCAAAAGTAGCAGTACTGCAGTAACTGCAGTAACAAAGTGAGTTCCTGATAAAATAAAGTATGTGAACTGCTGCACTTGATACTGTTGATAATCAACTCTCATAAATCAGGTTTCTGCAGAAATCCAACAATTCATGAACAGATTTAAGGAGAGAGAAACTCCAACAAGTTGATTTCTGAAATCAACATCCGCAAACGGAACCTTTTAGTTAGTAGAAATAAAAAATCTGATGTTAGAGCGACACACCAGAGAAATTCAGTCACCACAGTCCACTTCTGGATCAGTGTGTGAATGATGAAAAACAGCTGCAGATATTTAGGAGAAAGTATGATGAGAAAACTGCTCGATCACTGAAGTGTCCCTCTGTCTGTCTGTCTGTCTAACCCTAACCCTGATGTCCGACAGGCTGGATTCATGTCCATAGACGATGTTTAAATGTTTTGTCCTCCTTCGTCCGTCTCACTGACTGTTTCATTATGTTGTATCATCAGTGTTGAAGGGATTTTCAGAAACTTTCTGTTTGTTTGGATATAAAAATACTCGTCTGCTGCAGAATGAAAACATTAACTAACATTGTGTTCGTGTCATTGTTTTCCGTTAACTCAGGGGTGTCAAACTCATTTTAGTTCAGGGGCCACATACAGTATAATTTGATGTCAAGTGGGCCGGACCATTAAAATCGAGGTAAAGCTCATCATAGATATAAATAACAATAAATTCATGTTTTCCCCTTTGTTTTAGTGGAAAGAAGTACAATTACATTAGGATATTTTTTTAATTTAATGAACTATCCTATTACAAAACACATTATGAAGAAAGTCAGATTTCCCAAGAAAAACGTGCCGTTTGCTTCAGTTTATCATTTACATGTGTGCATTACAACTGATCACAGTGATTGTACAAAAGGCACAAAACACAAAAGTCACAGGTATTTAGATTTGAAAAATATGGTAGGCTATTGCACTTCAACATTAAATTAACTTAACATATAGGAATGATTTTTACTCTACATGTGTAATAATTCTCAAAACGTAAATTGACCCCCCACATCTTACAAACTTAAGTGGTGGCCATTTTAAATGTATAAGATAGAAAGTAACCACCTGGCCTGTGAATATAAGATTTATACGTGAAACACACATAAAAAATACACACATAAACTTTATGACCAAACTCTTTGTTTTCTCCTTTTTGAGAAAGATATTTTGGCTAATGAGGGTGCGAAGTACAAAACTAAGTAGATGCAGTAAGTAGATGCAGTAAGTAGATGCAGTAAGTAGATGCAGTAAGTAGATGTATCGTAGTAATCACTGAACATTAGCTGTGTCTATCTCAGAATTGTTTCGTCTTTTTCTTCTTCTTCTTTCAGCTACTCCATGTCTAAAACACCCTAGCGCCCCTAGCGAACAATTTAGGAATAGTTTATTTTTCAGAAATCCTACTTCATGTCTCATTGCATTTTTTCACTTTCAGATTTATCCCGCGGCCCAGACTGAACCCCTTGGCGAGCCGTACGTTTGACACCCCTGCTTTAACTCCTATCTATCTGTGGTGGCATCACTGTCAAACTGTTTATTCATGTTTTTTATCTGTGATTTATTTTTGCAGCTGTGATTTAGTCTTTTTAGCTGCCAGGAGTTTTTAAGTTTGTGCTCTTGATGCTGGTTTCTGGAGTTCAATCCAGATCCTTCCAAGACTGAAGGATCTATGCTAGGTGAAGATACAACTGAAATGTTAAAGAATAACTGTCACATCATAATTAAACACTTGACGCTTCCTCTGAGGCAGCAGTCAAAGGAACTGTGCCTACGACTCTGTAGTGTGTGCTCTGTTTGTAGGTAGGTTGTTCTTAAAATACAGATTTATGATTGGTTACAATAATATTTGTTCCTGTGTTTCAGGATTATCAGACACTAAAATGTTACACGTTTATAATGTAGACACCTTTTACAGCTACCACACTGTCAAATCCATCAAAGTGTCTAAATACTTATGGACCTGGCACAGTACAGTATTTTTCTGTGTGTAAATCTCCCTTTTTAATGATGATGGGTTAATGTTGCTGATCCTCAGTGTAGCATTGAAAGATGAAATTAGTTAATGATGTTAGAGACAAAGTTTGTCTTGACAGAGCAAGGTCAATCCTCTGCTTTAAGAAAACTTTATTGAATATTTTAGCTGAAACACTGTGAGAGAAAGAGGAACAATCGAGGACGAACTGTCGGAATGTGAGATTACAGAAAACTCTTCTTGGCACAGAGTTTCATCATGACACTGGATCACCTCCAAGATGTGGATTAAAATAGTCAAACTCGTATACATGCTGGAAAATGTCCATCTAATGGAGCCACACAGAGACATCCTGTCATAAAATGTTCATTTTTTGTACTGATAGTCTGCCAACAGAGCTGACAGGTTCATTTCAGATCTAAATTAGATTTTACTGAAGTTGAGCCATCCTGTTGTGGACAGTTATGTCTCATCCTGTCTGAGCTCTGCACAAACATAACGAGTCCCCAAAACTCAGATGAAGTTCGCTGTTGGTTTAAATAAGTGACAAGAACCGAAAAGAGTGAGAAAAAATTATGAAATTGTTGTACCTTTAGAGACGTTGCCAGATCTGCAGATTGCTTTAGGGCTGTCACTTCATTTTCATTTAAATTTTTTCAATTCTAACTAACGACTTTATGTCATGGTCCAACAGAGCCATTCTTAAAACTCGCTTTCGACTTACATTGTTGCCTCTTACTAAACTAAGATAGTACTGTCAGTGTTATAAAGGGAAAAGGGAGGATCATAGTAAGTAATAAGGGTTCTGAAACCACAACACAAGGTATTAACTCTGGTGGAGTTCAAACTATTGTGGCTTGATTAAGATGTTCCACAGGGAACAGTAATAGAACCACTATGTGTCCTTGTAGACAAATGTTAATTTTACTTTTTATGCTGATGATACCATCTTTTACGCATTATCTCAAACAAACCAGGACTTCTCCAGATTACAGGCTGTTTTTTAATGAGCTGCTTGCTTCCAGACTCCAAAAGACAAAATGTTTGCATTTCATCACAGCACAAACCACTGATGTCCTCAGTTCTAACCAACAGGTAAAGCTCAGCACTGTAAATAACTTTTGGAGACATTAGATTGTCCTCCAAAACTCTTATTAATCATCAGAAATAAAAAATTTAAATTGAATTCTGATGCCACACCAGTTCTAGGTAAGAGGTAGGTATTAGGTAATATATAATTCTACACACAGCAGCAGGGAGCTGCAGAGTGAACCCAAAACTTTACAAATGAAAATCAGGAACATATCAGGGGTCAATGAAAACCACCAGTCATACAGTGTGTGTCCACTTCACTACAGCACAGGAATGCAGAGATCAGCCAGGAAGTGCATGTGTCTTTTCACTTCTCCTTTAGACCAGCGGAGTGGAAAACCAGTCCAGACCGATCCAGTCACACCACTGAGGGTAAACTCAATGACCTGTCCAGTCTGAGCCAGTACAGACTCTTCCGGGGTTCATACCAGTACAACAACCAGTATAAACCTGCCATGTTTTCAAGAGATTTCTTTCCTTCAACACAACATTTACATTTACATTTAGTTATTTATCAGTTACTGTTATCTAGAAGAACTGCTTCAGCAACATGGGTGCAAGACTTTTTATTTTTTAAGTGCAGAGAAAGGTTCGGAAGAGTTCTGAACAGTGAGTGCTGTTATAGTGCTATAAAGCTCAGTTGATCATCAATGATTACTCCCAGGTTTCTGGCAGACTTATTGTGGATAATCAGTGAAGCCTAACACAAAACACATACGTTCTTGTGATGGTGATCAGAAAGATCGACACATGGACCCAAAAACTGTCAACTGTACTTGGAGAAGAAAACTCTCTGGCTATATTACATAGCTTCACATTCAGCTTCACAAGTGGACCAATGCCTAAACTAGATGCAGTTAGATTAATTATTGTGGTCTCTGTTGTCATACTTTTCCTCCTCTGTTTCCCAGGTATGGTCCAGAAGTTGGACCAGAAGCTGCCGGTGGCCAACGAATACCTCCTGCTGTCGGGAGGCGTTCGGGAGGGTGTGGTGGACATGGACCTGGATGAGCTGAGCATCTACGCACGTGGCACAGACTACGACATGGACTTCACCCTGCTGGTCCCGGCACTCAAACTCCACGACCGCAACCAGCCAGTGACCCTAGACATGAGGCACTCTGCCCTCGGCCACTCCTGGCTCAGCCTCCGCCTCTTTGACGAAGGAACCATCAACAAGTGGAAGGACTGCTGCACGATTGTTGACCACATCAGCGGAACCACTAACTACTTCTTTTCCCCAACACTGGTGGCTGACTGGTTCTACCAGTCCATATCCCTGGTGCTTCTGGAGGTGCAGAAGAAGCCGCAGAGGGGGATGCCGAGAGTGGAGAAGGTGGAGAGGAACGGCACCATCATCTCTGTCATTCTGGGGGTCGGAAGCAGCCGCATGCTCTATGATATCGTCCCTGTGGTGTCATTTAAAGGCTGGCCGGCTGTTGCTCAGAGCTGGCTGATGGAGAACCACTTCTGGGACGGGAAGATCACAGAGGAGGAGGTAATTAGTGGCTTCTACCTTGTCCCTGCGTGTTCCTTCAAAGGCCGTAAGGAGAATGAGTGGCGCCTGTCATTCGCTCGCAGTGAGGTACAGCTGAAGAAGTGCATCTCGTCCAGCCTGATGCAGGCATATCAGGCCTGTAAGGCCATCATCATCAAGCTGCTGTCCCGCCCTAAAGCTATCAGCCCCTACCACCTCCGCAGTATCATGCTCTGGGCCTGTGATCGCCTACCTGCAAACTACCTGGCGCAGGACGATTTCTCGGCCCACTTCCTGCTGGGCCTGATTGACGACCTGCAGCACTGCCTGGTCAACAAGATGTGTCCCAATTACTTCATCCCCCAGTGCAACATGTTGGAGCACCTGTCAGATGAGACGGCCATGCTGCACGCCCGCAAACTTTCCTCTGTGCGCTCAGACCCGGCCGAGCACCTCCGCACCACCATCGAGCATGCCAAGGCAGCCAACAGGCTGACGGTGGAACTGCAGTGGCGAGGCAGCTCCAACAACCTGCCGTCGCCGCAGTCCGACGCCGGCGGAGAGAACCAGCCGGATGATCGGCTCGCCAAGAAGCTTCAGCAGCTCGTCACTGAGAATCCCGGGAAATCCATCTCAGTCTTTATCAACCCGGACGACGTCACGCGACCGCACTTCCGCATCGACGACAAGTTCTTCTGAAATTGAGAAGTTCTCCCAGTCCTCTTCCTCCTTTTCTCTCGGCCTTCCTTCCCCTCGCCTGGTGCACCGCCTCCTCTCAAACTTTATTTTTTACATTTTTTATTTCTCCGCCACAGAGTGAAGTGAGGTGATTGTCTAGTTGTGTCTGCTGTAATTTTTTATTTTTTATCTTTATTTTTCTATTCCCCTTCCCCTCTTCCCTCCTCTTTCACTGTGTGCCCTGTGTTTTTTACCTGCTGAATGCCTTTTAAATAGACAGCTGAAGAGCAGCAGATTGTTTTTAACGAAATGAAACATGAGGCAGAATTCCTCCTTAAAGTGGAATTCATGCTGCCATGTTTCTGTGGTTAATGTAATTATCAGGGATCCTGGAAATGAGATGAAACCAACAGCTCCTGAAAGCATCACTCAGACCTGTTCAGGGTATGTTTATAGTCAGTGATGTGGTGAAGGATCAGACCATGAAGCCTGTAGTAATCACTGACCACTTAGAATAAACACTATTTCTTTATTTATCAAGCTGCAGCTAATGACACTAAATAATCTAAAAAATAATGTTGGGGTACTGTTATGGTCCGATCACAGAACTTGTGTTTCACATGTTTTAACTTATAGAAGCTGGTCTTGTAGCTGTGGGCTCCCATCATATCTAATTTCCTACTCATGACGTTTTGCACAGTAATTTCTTTAATTATAGCATCTCATAAGTTCTAATGGTTCCTAAGGTCATGAAATAGTTTGTCATCAATATGATTTAATGTCACATGAACAAGCCTGAAAGTCAGATTTTATTGTTTTACTGGAATCATGTAACACTTCTCTCAATCATTTGGTCATTTATAAAGAAATTACCCCAAAGATAAAAATTACTTCATCTCAGTCTCATAATTAGGACAGATCCAGTTTCCTCATAATTAATGAGCATCTCAGATATTGGTCTTAAAAATGAATCTGATATTAAGTCATAAGCAAAAAAAAAAAATAGTATCTTATGGTTCTACCCCATTATTAGTAGAACGGTTTTGTAATAATTTAGTGTCTGATAATTGAGAGGTGTAATTTGTCATTATTAAAACTTGTCTAGATGTAATCCATCTGTGAGACACTATCTGAAGTTATGAGAAAGCTTTACCGATCACGAGAAGAGGTTGATTTCTCAGAAGCTGAATCTATACGTTAGTTTTGTTGCAGTATCTCATGACGTCTTTCCAAACATGAACTTGATCAATTTGAAACTTTGCTCTGATATAAACAATAATAGTCGTTAATATTACAGATAAGATTTTTGAACGTTACTGTGCTGAATAAGATTGTATACATTCATAATTAGTAGCTGGAGATGCCAAACGGCACGTACAGACGTCTCAGGCCCAGGAGTAAAGCTAACTGATTTGTTTTTGAAGGATTGTGTCCCTGAGGAATGTCTTAGTCCCACTGGGAGCGATGGTACTAATGTCTTAGAAACTAACTGTAAATAGAAGGAAACAGACTGAACACTGATGATGATCATGGTGAAGATGTGTGGACTATTTTTTGCACAGAATGTAAAAAAACACTTGATGGTGGACGTCGTGTCCGTCCTGATTCTGAAATGTATCATATAGGAAGACCAGTGACACTTTACCAACGAATGGTCGTACTGCACGTTTTAAATGTGTATATTAACCAGCGGATTAGTGCCGAGTACGCAGTGACACTGCTAATACTTCACCAGAGTGTCTCCTATCGTGAGATATACTGATTTGGAGCCTTAAAAGAAAACTGCTGTAAATCCAACTCAGATCTTAAGTTGGAGTTTTATTTGTCTTTGGTGAACATTAGTTTAACACCTTGTTCACACGTTTGTTAAGGATCAACAGTAATTCATGTTTATTTCTGCTCCCTGAAATGAAAGAGCAGCTGATCGTCTGTGTCAGCTTCGTTAGCTTTCACTAATGAGCTTGTTACCGAGCTGCCTGCACTTGAAGCGCTCCAGTACGACATTATGCAGCAGCGGAAGTGTTTGTGCCAACAGGACGGAGTAACTGACCAATCACAGCCCAACAGGTAAATCACATGCTGTGATTTCAGGTAGTTCTCAGGTGAGTCTGCTGCATTATGACCATGATCAGGTAAAATGTCACTGAACATTCCTTTAGACGTGTTCTCACTGGCGTCTCTTTACTCATTCCTGCCACTTTCTTGTACTTTGATCAGAAGTGGTCGTGTTTCACTGAGCTTCACTGTGTCTTTACCTTGTTTTTTGTTTTTTTACCTAACTGATGTTTTGTCCTCAGCTGCTTTTTTTGTATTTTTATGCTCTGAGGGTTCAACTCACCTTCACGTAAACCAGCTCGGGATGTAAACGTTTCTGCGGTCAGTCGGTCAGTTTGAGCCTCACCTGATGTTAGCTGCTGTTAGATCTGTTTGTTATAAAAACAGAGCAGACAGGCAAAAGGTCAAAGGTCGTAGATCACCTTCATTCAGAGACTTCATTGGGGATTCTTTCCTTCTTCCATGTTTTCTCATTTCTGCTGAACACTAAAATGATGTCCTGACGTGTGTCTCGACAGGGGTTTGACTGTGTGCTTGTATCTAAGCATTCTGGGAACTGTAGTTGGTCCTGAGCTGGTTTTGCTGAAGGGGAGTTGGTCCCAGATTTGGTTTTTGTTGTGTTGTCAAAGTCACAAACATTTCCAGACAAAATGCCAAAAAAAATCTGAAGACATCTGACCGGCATTGTGTCCATATCCTCATCCTCAAGTGCAATTAGTGACATCACACACACACACACACACACTTTTGTATGGCAGTCAGTGTGAGGACACTCATCGACATAATTCATTCCCCAGCCTCCTACTGTCGCGTAGGCCATGCTAATCTACTCTGTTTCAATTTTTCATTCATCACCTGTACTGCCTTACCCTAACCCCAACCATCACAACTAACTGCCTCACCCTAAACTTTACCCTAACCAAAAACTAAAACCCCAAGTCCTAAAACCTAGTCTTAACCCCGAAATTGCTTTTTAAATACCCTCATTGTGAGGACCGGCTAAAATGTCCTCACCTTGTAAACATGTCCTCAGTCCAGTGGTTAAAAATTCACGCTGGTCCTCACAATGATAGCCATACAAACACACACGCCTTGTGTAGCATTGAGACACTAGAACAAGATAAAACTGGTTTTAACACCGACCCAAACGGACCACGGGACACTGAAGTCCACACTAACACACACACACTCAGAGGTTTTCACACCATCAAAGTGCCACACACACTCCTGCTCGGTGGAAATGTAATCAGTGTGTTGTTCTTCGGAGCTTCATGACCTCTGACCTTTTTCCTCCCTGTTCGTGCAGAACCTTCCAACTGTGACTTTTTATTTCCTCTGTATCTGCTGCTCTGCTTTATTCGGATGGTGGATTTCTTTATGCAACGTTGACTTGGATTAACCCTTCAGATGGCAGCCCCCCCCCCCCCCCCCCCCCCCCCCCCCCACACACACAGTGAAGGTTTGCCACTCACATTCACTGTGTGGTAGAGTCATCACAAATTCTATTAACCAGAACCTCTCCTGTTCTCCTCTCAGTCTCTTCCTTTGAAGACAGTAGTTACTCAACAGAAAACGTCTGTGATAAATTTGGGTGTTGTCTGCACAGCAGCGAGCAGCAGGATTTATAATAATGCAGGATTTGACCTGAAGGAAGCACAGGGTAAATAACTAGCTGGAGAATCAGGTACAAACTTCACTTGGGGGGATTTTGGTGAGGAGTGGGTGGCACACAGTGAACTTTATTCTTACTTGGTTTGACTGCTGAAGTCGTATCCCCTTAAAGAAAAGCCCTGGGGATTTGTTCGCTTTAATTAAAGGTACATTCAAAATGTTAAAGTGTACATATCCAGTTTATATCCAGTACAAACATAAAGAATGATTTGTGTTTCAGAGTTAAGACACACTTAACAAAATGTGTGAATCTGTCCTTTAGTGACCACAAGAAAATCTGAATATAACACCTGTACAAATTAGGTGCAAAGTGGAGAAGCATGGACACATTAGCAGCATGTTCTGATCTCAGAGGTTGGTGTAAAACATACAGTCCGGTACCTCTCCGGGTCCGGGTCAGGGTACCTCTGACCCAATGCAGCGCTCCAACATTCACGTTGGTCAAAGGCAGCTGTTGATATGGTGCGTTTGATGTCTGCAGGTTTTATCAGACCGACCCCCAGATCGAACGCTTACAGACTAAAGAAGCAGCTCGTTCAGCTGCTGGTGTGGTTAAGGTGGGGGGGCTGTCACCTGAAACTGATTTATCTGCTCGTGTAATGTTCAACTACTGTTGTAAATAGCACTTGATAAAATAACTCAAACCTACGTCTGTGTCTGTTGGTTCTTCAGAACTTCAGTCCACTCAGCACCACGACCCAGAATCATGCAGGTCACGTGTTGATGATGATTCATCATGAATCTGGTGTTTTTTCATCTCCTTAATGTAAAGCTTCATTTTTTGGCCCTGCTGTATTAAAGTGGCTGTGGTTGGTGCAGCTCGTGCTAATGTTGCCGTCTCTGCCTCTGTTCTAGAGAACTTGACTTCATCGGCAGTCGCAGTAGGCGGTTCACCTCTGGCTGCTCTGTATACACATGATTTCAGTCTGATCTCTGAGTCACAACCTAAACCAATACAACAATCGACCATCGGGGTAACAATCTGAACTAACGGCACGTGCATCAGCAGAACCTGCATGCCGGCCTCGCTCCATCCTCTGATGTCACGCTTGTTATCAGTGAGCTGGACCGGGACCGCCAGTCGTGCAGCCTCAAGGAGTGGACACACTGGAGCTTGATGTGGAAATAAATATCAGGAAAATGCAATATCAGGGATAAATCGTTCATGAATCTGTTGCCCCAGTGTTTGCTGGGAGGCCCCAACACACCCACCTCTCCTTGTTTCCCTTCTTTTGTGCGTTTCCTTAGCAACTCCTCATCTCCTCTCGTAGCGTTTTCTGCTTCCTGTTGTCTCAGCACCTGTCCTCCACCTGCTCTCCTCTCTCTGTGTCTGTTTCCTGGCGTGTTGTGCTGGTACTCAGCTCTTCCTCACCGTCATCAAAGCTTTGCCAACAGGAAACCATCCATCAGCCTCCAAATATAATCACAACATATGCTGCAAACCCACAATCTCACACACACACACACACACACACACACACACACACACACACACACACACACGGGTTTGATGGTCAAACAGGAACCAGCCTGTTGTCCTGCTGAGCTTCAGATGAACCAGACTGAACCTGAATAATTGCTGCTCACTAATACATGTTACAGCAGAACAGTCACCTTATTCGTCTACAGTTATTCTAATCCACATCGGGATGTATGTTCAACTGTAAAACCACTAATTAGTGGTTAGTTTTCCTGTCCGATCATATCATAGGAACGTAACATTAATTATTATTAGGATTAATAGTGTTGCTTGTGAGTTTGTGGTTGGGAGCAGGGCAGAGAACATATTATATATTATATATTTCCCCCACAGTACCAGGCAAAGCACTTTCCAGGTGGCCTCTCATTTACCTGTTCACACACTAACGTGCAGGTAAGAAGGCGGCCTGTTCAGAGTGTCAGTGAAGATTCTCAATGATTCAGGTGATGTCATCTGGAAGCTGAGCCATGGAAACCAGACTTGAAATATAAATAATAATAATAATACTATAAATATAATAATATAATATAGTAATATAAAAATAAGATGTACTGCACAATTCAATTCAGGTTCTGTTCAAACACTAATTGATTCGAAACAGTATGAAACCTTTGAAGGAGAAATCAGAGCTGATAACCAGGAACATGGTTTAAAATATAAAATTTAATGTTTGTTTAAAAAAAAAAAAGCAACTGCAGCTGCGAGGGGGCAGCGCTGCATGGGAATGATTGACAGTAGGTTAGCACCACCCTCGAACTCTGATTGGTAGGTAATGGGCAATGGGACCTGGTTAGAGTTACCAGCAGAACAGTCAGACTGGGCAGTGGGGGCCACACATGGAATGAATGAATTATTATTATTATCTTATATATATATATATATATATATAAGATAATAATAATATATATAATAAATAAATAATATTTATTATTATTCTAAAGTTGCAGTAAACTGTGTTGAAGTTATTATGGGATGGATCAGAGAGGAGAGAATATTGGGAACTAGAATCAAATGATCATTGATTTTTGATTTATTATTATTTAGCCTTAGAGACCAGAACCAGGACCAGAACCGGGCCGATCCTCTTCCTCCTCCTCCTCATCACCGTGTCACCTTAAAACCTCTTCCGGCGCTGACGTCACCGTGCTCTCCTGGCTCGAGCTGCAGCAACACAGCGCGAGGACACAGAGAGAGCAGCGGCGCGCGGACAGGTGAACGCACGAGCCTCAACATCTGCAGAAGGAAGAAGAAGAAGAAGAAGAAGAAAAGAAGAAGAAGAGGAAGAAGAAGAGGAGGAGGACAACGACGCTGCTCCTGCTCCTCTCCGCCCTGCTCCACCTGCTCCACCTCCTCTCTCCCGGTATCACCGAGCAGATTCTCTCCGTTGGCTTCAACCGATTCAGGAAAGGAAAGTAGCATTTGTGACGGAGGCGAGAGGACCCCCGAACCGAACCGAACCGATCCGATCAGATCCGATCTGCACCGGGAGATGGAGCTGGTCAAAGAGAAGGCACCGGCAGGTAGGTGACGGTGGATGGATGGAGGGTGGAGGGTGGATGGATGGAAGTTTCCCAGCAGGGAGAAGAGGGATGAGAGGAAGTTGGTGTTTTTCCTGTGGGGTGGAGATACTGAGGGGTGGATGGAGGGAGTGATGCATGCTGGGTAGAAGTGTACTGCGGTATCCCGCCGCTCACATCCTGAATGCAGCTGCACTGGAGCGTCTAGGTGTGGTTATTATGGGATGGGGTGCAGCGTGCGCGTGTGTGTGTGTGTGTGTGTGTGTGTGTGTGTGTGTGTGTGTGTGTGTGTGTGTGTGTGTGTGTGTGTGTGTGTGTGTGTGAAATGCTGAGAGAAGCCTGATGCAGCAAAACACAGAGAGACAGACAGGTGGGCTGAGACAGGCCAGTCAGTGAGACGCCTGAAGAAAGACAGGATGTTGCAGAACGTCAACAGACCGACAGGAGGTGGAGGGATGACAGAGCAGAGAGACAGATGGGAGGCAGCGAGACAGCTTAAAGCTCTGCCATGGAGTCCAGAGCAGAGGGACAGACAGGAAAGTTTGTCCACAACAACAGACAGCTGAGAGAGAGGGAGACAGGTGGGGGGGCTGGGAGACTTACAAAGGAGGAGAGAGACAGGTTTGAAAAGCTGTCAAAGGGTCAAGAGACAGGTGAGGTAAAAGACAGACAGGACTGAAGAGAGACAGACAGGTGATCTGCTTGAGACAGAGATGAGAAAAGACAGGGTGTTTCAGAGCTTAAAGGGACTGTGAGACAGGAGGGCAGAGACAGACAGATGAAGTGCAGAGAGACAGGAGGACGTATAGAACAGTTAACAGTCAACGGGCCAAAAGACAGAGCAGACAGACAGGTATAAGGTCAGAGAGAGAGAGACACAGGAGGGGCGATGAGCAGAAGGTGGCTGGAGGCTGGGAGACAGGTGAGGTGCAGAGAGACAGATTAGAGGGTAGACAGGAGATCTGATCTGAGACAAGAAGGCAGGAAGACAGGTAAAAGGAAAGAGAGACAGAAGAGACACACAGGTAGGCTTGACAGAGAGACAGGTCAGGTGAAAGATGACTGACAGACAGACAGGACAACCAAAAGAGGGAGACAGGCAACAAGACGTTTGCTCAAGCCAGACAGGTGGAAAGAGCTTCAGCAGGGAGAGACAGACAGCTGAGAGACAGAGACAGCTGAGAGACAGAGACAGCTGAGAGACAGACAGCTGAGAGACAGAGACAGCTGAGAGACAGAGACAGCTGAGAGACAGAGACAGCTGAGAGACAGACAACTGAGAGACAGACAACTGAGAGACAGAGACAGCAGAGAGACAGACAACTGAGAGACAGAGACAGCTGAGAGACAGACAGCTGAGAGACAGACAGCTGAGAGACAGACAACTGAGAGACAGAGACAGCTGAGAGACAGACAACTGAGAGACAGACAACTGAGAGACAGAGACAGCAGAGAGACAGACAACTGAGAGACAGAGACAGCTGAGAGACAGACAGCTGAGAGACAGAGACAGCTGAGAGACAGACAGCTGAGAGACAGAGACAGCTGAGAGACAGAGACAGCTGAGAGACAGACAGCTGAGAGACAGACAGCTGAGAGACAGACAACTGAGAGACAGACAACTGAGAGACAGAGACAGCTGAGAGACAGACAACTGAGAGACAGAGACAGCTGAGAGACAGACAGCTGAGAGACAGACAGCAGAGAGACAGACAGCTGAGAGACAGAGACAGCTGAGAGACAGAGACAGCTGAGAGACAGACAACTGAGAGACAGACAACTGAGAGACAGACAGCTGAGAGACAGACAACTGAGAGACAGAGACAGCAGAGAAACAGACAACTGAGAGACAGAGACAGCTGAGAGACAGACAGCTGAGAGACAGAGACAGCTGAGAGACAGAGACAGCTGAGAGACAGACAACTGAGAGACAGACAGCTGAGAGACAGAGACAGCAGAGAGACAGACAACTGAGAGACAGACAACTGAGAGACAGAGACAGCTGAGAGACAGACAGCTGAGAGACAGACAGCTGAGAGACAGACAGCTGAGAGACAGACAGCAGAGAGACAGACAGCTGAGCGGGTCTCAGGTGAAGTCCGTGGGACTCGTGTCTGTGTCTTTTATAAATTACAGCTTGTTAAACTGTGGTCCTGCTGCTCTCACAGTCTGGGCCTGATGACCTGAAACTGGATCAGAACTGAGACCGACGCACATCCGGTCTAAGTCCAGATCAAGTCCAGATCCCTGTAAAGCTCTTTGTGTTCTACCTTTACGAAGCTTTACCCCGAGCACAGAGCAGGCGACCTCCTCCTCCTCCTCCTCCTCCTTCTCCACTGGTACCTCCACTTCGTCCAGAATCCAGGGTGGACACTGACCCCTGACCCGGCTTCAGACCTTTTAATCCCACCTTTAGCGGGCAGGATAAATCTGTTCTCCCTCCTGTTTCTAATCATTTGTCAGATGCTGTGTTTAGAACCTGTGGGATATTTGGGCGTCATCGACACTGAGCTCCGTCCTTTGTGCAGCTGCAGCGTCTCCTGGCTGTGATGCGCTGCTGATGTCGGTGAAACACATGCAGCGGTTTAAACGGTTTAAGAGATGAGAGTGAGTCAGCTCCTGTGAACGCTGTGTAGTGTCACCAGACTGCAGCTCAGGGCCGTTTCAATCCGCGATACAATTAAAAGGCTGGATCAGCGTTGGTGGGAATAATCTGAGTTTCTCTTAGAGGGAGGCGTTCAGACTCCATCGTAACATCCGCTCCACACCCGGTCCGGCCTGTGTTCTGCGTCTCTGTGGTCAGTGCAGCTGACTGACAGCTGAGGTTCCTTTAGAGCTCCAATCAAATCGATGTTCAACGAGAAACAGAAACACAGGCTCGAGACGGACGACAGACCAGAAATCTGTTGTTTTAATTGTTCAATGTTCGGGACAGGGCCTCAGTCTGTCTGTTGGATCACTGAACCACAGAACAGTTATATAGATGTGTGTGTGTGTGTGTGTGTGTGTGTGTGTGTGTGTGTGTGTGTGTGTGGAGGAGAAGTCAACTTCAGCTTCAGTGTGTTTGTTTACAGCAGACAGATCAGTGGGTTGTATTGATTCTGGGATCAGATCCACACGATTCAGGACTGTAGTGACCCGCTGCCCAGAACAGAGAAACCTGAGAGACTGAATGGACACACACACACACACACACACACACACACACACACAGGGTCCCAGGGGAGGTGTGTGATTGTTGATCAGCTGAGAAACACCCAAACACTGTCTGACTCAGATAGTGATCACGATCACACACGTTAAAGGGATATGACCGTATGTACAGGTAAACACGTGTCTGTAATCCCGTGTTCATCAGTGCTACTGTCTTTGATCTCAACACACAGGTTTGTAGTTTGACTTATGATCCAGCGAAGGGCGCTGTGAACGATCTGTTGGTCTAGTACGTGGATCAATACGCATGGAGGACACCAGTGATCACAGTGATAGATGAGGGACAGCAGGGTGACAACCAGTGAGATCATCACATGAGAGGGTCACATGACTCTTTAACATGTGACATCAAATCACTACATCAGAGAAACTGAGCGCTCTGTATTCAAAATACCTAGAGGAGACGGTGCCAAGGTGCATCATGGGAATCTGATCCATGGAGGCTGCACCTCACCACTTAGTGGATTTACAGGATCTGCTGCCGAATGTCTTGGTGCCAGATTCAGAGGTGCTGTGGAGTCCAGAATTAAACAGAGTGAGGCAAGTGGTTTTAATGTTGTGGCCGGTGTAAATAGATCAGCTGTCACGACAGCTACCTGGTTCCAAACTGTCTGAATCTCATGACAACAGGGTCAATATGACGTCAGGAGACTAACAGGCTGTGTGCGGGGATCATCTCTAACCAGCCGTCACAGCAGAAACAGTATTAGTTTCTTTTGTGTTGATGTGCTGTGCTGTGCAAAAACACCTGAGAGGCTCCACACCTGCTCTGACAGAATGGGACTAAACACGTGGCCACAGCGAATGAACGCAGAGACCAGACGTGTGGGGCCCAAATCGTTCTTTCAGAATAGATGTAAATGTAGGAAAGATGCGGATGGTTAGTGTAGTGGTAACATCGCCGCCTCCCGCCTCCCATGTGACTGGGGTTCAAATCCCAGCAGTGGCCTACCTCCAGTAGAGGGTCCTTAGGCCCTGCCTACCCTTGTACCTTGTAATGACTTGTAAGTCGCTTTGGATAAAAGTGTCTGCTAAATGTAAAGATAAGGTCTTTTCTTCCTGGGCAGTGGAGGAGCAGAGGCACAGTGGTCTTTGTTGTCTCAGGATCCAGTGCAGGACAGGACCTGTATGATAACAGGGTTATTTTATGTAGAGACGTCCCAGCCAAGTCTTGTTGGCCCACATCTGAGACCTTCAGTCCGATCTGATACAGAACAAATCAAATATAAGAAGTTTATCATCAGAAATGTTCTGAAACTGACAGGACGCTGAATCTACTAGAACAGAAACAGAGTGGAGCATCTTCCCTCGAAAACTATCTTTGATACAGACACAGTTTAATCCGAGTTCACGTCGCTCAGTGACACTGAAACCACAGACCGTCTGAACCACGGACCGTCTGAACCACGGACCGTCTGAACCAGAGACCGTCTGAACCACGGACCGTCTGAACCAGAGACCGTCTGAACCACGGACCGTCTGAACCACGGACCGTCTGAACCAGAGACCGTCTGAACCACGGACCGTCTGAACCACGGACCGTCTGAACCAGAGACCGTCTGAACCACGGACCGTCTGAACCAGAGACCGTCTGAACCACGGACCGTCTGAACCACGGACCGTCTGAACCAGAGACCGTCTGAACCACGGACCGTCTGAACCAGAGACCGTCTGAACCACGGACCGTCTGAACCACGGACCGTCTGAACCACGGACCGTCTGAACCACGGACCGTCTGAACCAGAGACCGTCTGAACCACGGACCGTCTGAACCAGAGACCGTCTGAACCACGGACCGTCTGAACCAGAGACCGTCTGAACCACGGACCGTCTGAACCACGGACTCTGTGCAGCTCTAATGTTCAGTGTCTCTGCAGCAGGACGCTGCACTGTGGAACCCAAACACCAAACCTGTTGGAGTTGAGTAAAGGATCCGGTTCCTCTTGGATTTATTTTAGCTGATACTGAGCTCGGCACACAGACGGACTCAGCACATGCTGATTTTTTATCATGTGCAGCTCTCTGACTGTCCATCGTACTCAGACTTCCTCTACGTCTCTTCTGTGTTTTAGATACTTCAGCTGCTGTGTTCTGTGGATTTCTGCTTTCACACCCACACCTTTAAAACACAGCTGTCCACAGTCTTGTGTCCCACTCAGAACCGTAACAAGGTCTGGACTGAACCATTAAACCTCAACTGTTTGTGAATCTGTGATCGATACAGGAGAAAAATCCCCCCTCTGTGGAAATGACCTCATCGAACAGCTGATAACACATTACATCATCACATTTAAAGGAGCAGGTGCTCATAATATCTGGAATTTATTGATCGTGAAAATCATTATCAGTAAAGAAGAAGAGGTTCTGCCGTTCAGAACAGCTGATTCTCACTCTTCCTTCAGAAAGTGTTTCTTTCCATAAGCAGGTCAAAGACTCAGTGCTCCATTTTCCTGCAACTCCCAGGCATCAGCAGAACTGCAGAGCAGGTGCAGCTCGGTTAGTTGGGTCTGATTGTGGAGCTGTGTGAGACGGTGCTGAGCGACGACGTCATGGATCAAAACATTTGATTTATGGTGGAAGAGGAGAACAGTCAGGTAGATTGTTAAGTGGGAATCATGCAGGTCTGACGTGCTGACCCAACCAGAGGAGTCTTTTACTATTCTGTTATGAAGCTGAGTTTGTTTTAGGAAGATGATACAGTTTAGTTTCCAATCATGGAACAGAAGCCGTTTGCGACTGGGTTTCTGTGGCCCCTTAAAACGTCTTTAAAAGTCTTAAAAGAAAAGTCGATGGTGTTTCGATTGATCATTACGTTTCTACCTTTTTTTTTAACGTTTTAACGTTTTTGTTTAGGTGGCAGTCGTATCAGGTGGTGAACACTGTTTAGCACCAAAACTGACAGTTTCAGAAATGGTTAATTGAATTTTAAAAGCTTCACTTTGTTCTATGGTTGAACTGCTGTGCGCACACACACACACACACACACACACACACACCAGCAGAAACAGCAGCAGCGTGAAGAGAAGATGAGCTGAGTATGTTACAGTATTATATCACTCCATGGATCGATGCTAAAGTGTTAGCATGTAGCTAATGGATTCAGTGATGGATGAGGATATCGTCTAAATTTTGTTAATGTAACCTCTCAGTTAGGACGATGTGGTCCTTTAAGAGTATCGCCATGGAGACAGAGAACGGCCAAGAGACAGCGAATGAGAGTGTATGTTACTGAGAGAAAGGGGGAGAGCGAGCGAGCATATAACCCTTAAGTGTATCGTCATGTAGAGAGAGAGTCAGCAGATCTTTCCATTATTTATGAGGCTCTTCTGCAAATGGTCTCTGAAACACTCGGTGGGTGGTGTAGAGCCTCGCTGATGAACAGTGTCATCGAATGCGGCTGCAGCAGATAAACAGGATGGATGCCTCTCTGCATTAACACTCCCATCAGCCCCGGCTTCACCCACAGCTACACACACTGCAACGAGTTCTCCTGGAAAAAAGGTGTTTAGCTGTGCAGCAGGTTACTCCACCTAATGGAGAAATGTTATAGTTCAGTGACCTCCAGCAGTCGGAGTAATTATGGTGTGAAGGAGAATGATGGTGACGTAGTTAGAAAGTGAAGGTCGGTGTTGAGAGGAAACAGAACTTTACCACAGGAGAGGTGACATGGAGTCATGGAAACCGGACTTGTTTAGGTTCAGGTTCACTACTCATCTCATTCAAGAGGAACGAGTCTGAGACCTCCACCTCTGTTGAGGGAGGGGTTTTCCATGTTTCTCTCAGGCCTCTCCTAAACTATCTATCCTCGCGGTCCTGAGTGTCCTCTGTCGCTCAGATGATGGTACAGAGCTGACCTGTCAAGGGCTCTGGACGGACCGTGTCATGTGACATATCGTCCATGAAATATTGTCTTCATTCACGATAGTGGCAGCGACCGCCTCACTCCAGGGTCTGAGTATAAATCCTCTTGAAGAGCAGAGAGATAATGAAGAGATGTATCTTCGTCCTTGTCACATCCACCCCTGGTGCTCTTAGGATGGGGGAGACGCACTTCTCCCCCTCCTGTCCCTGCTTCCTGCCGGCGTCAGGTCTTCAGGATCAGGTTTATTGTCATTTCCATATGCAGATAATCTGAGGATCATTTCACGTTGACCAAGTGCAGCTTTGAACAGACAAACAGCAAATGAAATTATTGTCAACTAACAACTGAAGTAATACAGTGGCAAGAAAAAGTATGTGAACCTTTTAATCTGACCTTCATTTAAGTCACGAGTATTAACAAATAGAATGTGTCTAAAATAATAAAAAAAATCTGATCTTTATGTCTTATCAAAGCCCTTGAATTAAAAACGGGTTGATCCTCCCCCACTCCCCACTAGGCAGTAATAACCTTAACCTGGAGCTTAGATGAAGATCAGATCACGTGATGACAAATTAATGCAGAAAACCATGAAATCCTAAAGGTTCACATACTTTTTCTTGCTACTGTTCATTGTGGATGTTAGCTGCTTTGTTCTTCATGAAGGAAGAGAAGTGCTGATTCTCTCTGTGCTGTGTTCAGGTTCTCGAAGCGTTTTACAAATGCTTTGAAATCTTGTTTTCTTTTGTTGTGGAGAAAGAGAGAAAGGTGAAATGTGTGTGCAGACGTAATTAGTCCCTCACAGTACTGATCTTTATATACATTCTGTGTATTTGAAGTTCTTCTTTTCTATTCCTCTCTCTCTGAGATTACCGGTACTACTACTCTACTGTTCCAAGGCCCAGTGTACTGCAGTACAAGAAGTACAAACAGAACTGCTCCATGAATCTTATAAGATGCAACAGGGTGCAGTTCTGGGCTCTGTGCTGTTCCCTGTGTCCTTCACTGCTGTTCCAGCCTTTTCCTCTTTCCTCTCAGTCTGTCACACCCTGACGCCTCGTCCTCTGCTGCTGTCTGCCCCCTGCTGGTCTGATGCAGTTCTGTCTCTGCAGTGACACAGCAGTAGCATCAGAATCAGAAGCAGCTTTACAGGAAAGGTTTGCACTCGACAGATCAGTGGCAACAGTTTTACATACGCAGGTACCTGGTCAGGGATGTCATTCAGATCTTTAAATAGTGTTTTCTGTGTTCTGTATGTCAGGTGTGTCTCATTTATTTTATACATTTCAAATTGAGTGAGTGTCTGAAGCTGAAGCACAGACTGAAACAGAGGGAACGGTCAGAACAGTGTGTGTCCAGGTGTTAGAATAACGAAGGTCAGGCTCGACGAGGATGTTGATGATGATGATGATGATGAGGATGATGATGATGATGTGTCGTGCTTATAAAACTCAGACATTTTCCTACTTTAATAAAGGAAACCATTTATAGATCAAACATGCCTTTATATCCCACTGGAGTCCCTCTAATGTATTTTATATAATTTAGTAAAAGTTATAGTTCGATAGATGGAGAGCAGTCGTCTTTAAACTCCAGGGTTACTGGTTCGATTCCTGGTTCCTCCTGGATTGGTAGCGCCGTCATCTACTGCAGCTGTCCAAACAACAATTTCTCCAAGGGATCAATAAAGTTTGCCATAATCAGAATTTACTACCATACTATCCATTTGTCCAAAATGTCCTGTATTCTTATAGAGTTCAGAGATTTGACATGAAATAAAAAAGTTATTGTATATCCATTGAGATAAGGACATTTTATTACTATTTCTCAAAGCAGGTTTAGAAACATGCTGCAGCATCACATGTTTCTGTTGTTAAGTCTTTATTATATAAAAATAATCATAATTAAATATGGAGATGAGAGTTGTGAGATTTTGCAGTGTGCGAGAAGGATTTAAGATTTCAACTGTAAAAAGATTATACTAAAGAATAAAATATGAAGAGCGGTAAAATGTACATTAGTGCCATAACTGCATAGGTATCGATTGTGACGTTCCATCTTTGAAATATTTATCATCACTTTAGTACCATTAGAACCATCAGTGCTCACATTAAACTCTCTGACGTGATAGAGCAGCTTTTGCTCATAAAAGCCAAGGTCAAGTGTGTAAGAGAGGATACGCTCACGTCTGCCTCAGGTTTGGTTCCCTGCAGACGTGATGTGAGTGGAACTTTATTCTGTTTGAAGTTACTCTCAATTCTTCATCTTCAGAGAGAAAAGGAAAAAGGCCTTACAAGTCAACGCTGCTTCCTCAACACCTGACTTCAGTAACTTTCCTGACTATAAGCAGATCATGTGATGTCTCACCAACTGTTTCTCTCAGTTTCAGTCCTTCATCTGCACCCAAACTTGTTTCTTTCCTTCTAAATGGAGTTTCTCCAAAAGCGGCTCCGCAGTGTTTCTGTGTTTCCATCACAGCGAGTCTCAAAGCAGCCACAGAGACACCAAATGTTTCAGCTCATGTGGTCTCTCTCAGTCTCGGGCTCCCGTGTAGAGGTAGACGGGGGTCTTTGTGTCCATCTGTGCAGTGCAGCATAGCTCGAGATGTGTGACATAATGAGTACAGATTTACTTCAGGTGCACTTTAATGACATCTGCAGCCTTTGTCCCTGCTCACTGCTGGTTTCTGTGCTGGACCTGTGAGTGAAGCTCAGCTGAGTGGCGTGTCGTCACGTGGAGGCGTGAGCTGCTGGAGGTCTGTACAGCAGAGACAGACACAAACTGAGAGACAGTAATGACTCCTCTGATCCTCCTGTGAGTGACTGTGTGCACAGCTGCAGGGACTGTCTCATTGATCGGCCGCCTCACTGAGCGCCTGATTCTCTGACTCTGTTCTTTGAGCAGAGTCAGGTTTTTGTGCACGATGACCCGTTACTGCAGCCTGTTTCTTCGTCTGCTGTCTGGAGAGAGTAAAGCAGAGAAGACAGACAAGGAGGAGGGCAGCACTCACAGCGAGAGCAGCCCGCAGGGTGAGTCCTCTCTCAAAATATACTCAACTGTAGAAGTTTCTTTGCCACATGATGAAAATCAACCTGGCAACAGTGACACGAGTTTTATTAATCTTAAAAGAGATTTATTCTGATGATTAATGATGGACAGAACAGAGACGTCCGGGTTTTTCTGGCTGTGGATTTTATTTTTTATCACCTTGAGGTCACCACCTGTTAGTTTAAAACACACACACACACACACACAGACTTTTAGAGGAAAATAAATAATGATCATTTGAATTCAATTAATAATAACACAATAAATAATCCAAACAACACTAGACTCGGATTTATTTATGGGTTAGATACAACTCAATGTTGACCAGTGTTTCTGTCTGACTGGGTTTTGTGGTTCCTGTGTGGTTTGCAAACAACATGCAAATCAGGGTCAAGAACATGCAAACACATGTGGAAAGTTTAATAAATACACACGTAACCTAGGAACAATCAGTACATGTGTACATGTACACAGAATCTGTATAGTGCTCAGTAAAACTACAGTTTTATAGCCTGTCGATACTGCGTGTGAAGTCGTCAGCAGGGGCTTCACAAATAGAACCAAATAGACCAGAGTGATGTGCAGAACATGTTCTAGTACTATTTGAAGCACAGATACTCCACAGTATAATGACAAATATGTACAAACAATAAATAGCAGAGATAAAGGCATGTAGTGCATGTTCCTGCTCTGCTCTGTGTCTCCGTTCGATATTTGTAGCAGGTTATAAATATCAGTGTTAATGTCTCCAATCGTCTCCCAGCATCTCAGGCCTTCATCAGATCACAGCCAACCGTTCTCACTCAAACATGTCTTTATATACACTCATAAACACATGTGGTCATCTAGAAAATATGACCTGATGACACCAGCGTTCTTTATTCAGTCTACGAGTTGTCTGCCTCACAACAACAACGGCCACTGGTTCCTTCATGTTAGAACAATCCAGCTTTGGTTTGATTTGTTTTTGCCATTTAGCATCCCCAGGATTCCTAAATGTTCCTGTATGTTATAGATGTTAGCAGCATCTTTTCTGAACTTAGTTAATGTGTGAACTCTGAGGTCCGTTTGGTGGCTACGCACATTACATGAGACAAAACTGTCCGATTGTGTTGAAGTGTGTTTCCTCAGCCATGTTGAGCAGAGTTAGCTCTGGTGCTGTCTGATGTGGTGCCGTAAAGCATTCCCAGCGGGACGCCAAAGTTACTTAGTGCCGTAGTCTAACAGACACAACACAACAACATCCAGGCCCATTAGGCCATTTATCTTATTAAGTGAATTTCTATCTGCCCTGGTCCTGGTTTTTAGGACTGGCTTGGGACGTCTTTACTGTTTCTATTTGGAGGATTTGTTGCTGCTGTGGGAAACCCTGAGACTGAAACAGACAGGAAACATCCAGAGAAATCAAAACTCGGAGCTAGAAAAAGAGAAAAAAGCTGCACAGATGGTCGTGGTACAGGTTCAGTGGATTTAAAGACACTGTTCACCATGGTGGATATCATACTGTGTATTAGGAGTTTATTGTATTACTACTACTACAAACACAGCGACACAGACACCGAACAAAAAGAACAAAACCGGAGGAACAAAAAGCCCCGAGTGTCTCCAAGCTGAGCAGAACGTGACGGTAATCACCTCCCAGCTGAGCTGAACAGCAGCGGGGGCTCTACCCCGACATCAGGTCGTCAGTGCTGCTGTTTCACCAAACACACTTCAGTAAGGTTCCGACGGCACAGCTGAGCTGAACAGAACGACTGGAGAACTTTTGGTAGGTCAGATGACACCGAAGAACGGAGGGAGAACATTTTTAGATCAGTAACTGGTGACGGAAACAGAACACAACTAAAATTAAACAGTGTGTGTGTGTGTGTGTTTCAGACCTTGACAGTCATGTCTCAGTCAGATTTACAGCATCCTATATTTCTGTCTGTGTCTTCAGGTCTTTCAGCACCTCGTATGTTCACAGCTCAGGTTCAGTCCAGACTTTGGATCCAGTGACTCTTTAGAAACTGAATCTCATCAACTGTTGTTTATTTATTGAACATATGATGTGTTCATATGTGATATCCGAGCTCTCTGTCTCCCTCTGCCTGCTAAAGTCTGGTAATCCACTAGTCAAGCTGGGACGTGGCTGTGGTTCAGGAGCTAGGGTGGGTTGGCCACTAACCACAGTGTCGGCAGTTTAGTGCCCAAGTTGCCTCAGTGCCTGAACTGACAGCTGCACGGTCGACAGTGTGCTGAGGATCAATAGACTAGTTTTATTAAAAGGACAGTTATAGGTGGATCGCTGGATGGGTCTGGCAGACTCCAGCCCAGAGGTCAAATGTCAAGGGGCGCTGATCTTCACGATTAATAATAATACTAATAATAATAATAATAATGAATGAGAGACACAAGCTGACACACATGAGATGTGAACAACCACAAAGTGACAAACTGTTATAAAACACTCGTTTTAACCTAATGGGGCAAAAGGTTACGGTTAGGTGCTGATCTAGGATCTGAATCCTGGACTAAGACAGACAGTAAAAAACCTCCTCCCCGTTTGTGAGGACCGTAGCTCGGTTTAAAGTTCGTGTTGTTTCTCAGACTCATGAATTATGCAACGGCAGAATCTCCTGAATTAGTGATTCACCATCAAACATCGGTCCTTCTGTAGCTGTGAGGACACTCGCTGAATATCAGCTAGTTCAACCCCAACCAGCACTAACCTAAACCTGATTCTGGCCCTAGCCCTGAAACAGAGTACCGCTGCAGTAAATGAATCTTTACTACCAAACCGAATATTATTAAACTAGCAGAAGTACTCATTAGGGCGTACTACTTTAGAATAGCTCATCTTAATATCGGTTATACTGTGTTATCGATCATCGGCACTGATTTCAACATCAGCAGTTATTAGTTTGTTAGATTTGAACAAACTGCATCTTCGAAGTAACTGAAAAGATCAGTAACATGTGAGAAGTAACTATGTTTTGATTAGTACAGTACTTCAGTAAATGTATCAGCAGCAGTACTTGTAGTATCAGCAGCAGTACTTGTAGTATCAGCAGCAGTACTTGTAGTATCAGCAGCAGTTCTTGTAGCATCAGCAGTGTCTAAGTGGCATTTGTCCAGCAGATGGCGCTGTCTCTCCACTGAGCTACCGAGTCAGACTCAGTTGGATCAACATCAACCCAGCGTCCAGGTCTCCTCTGTGGATTTGGACCTGTTGGATCAGATGATGATGTTCAGTTCTGATCCGAGGAGGAAGCTGTGGAGCAGCTACTGTACTACTGTACTACTGTACTACTTCACACTGTACTTCACACTGTACTTCTTCACCCCACACTGTACTTCAGTCTGTACCTCTTCACACTGTACTACTTCATACTGTACTACTTCATACTGTACTACTTCACACAATACTTCAGACTGTACTACTTCATACTGTAATACTTCATACTGTACTACTTCACACAATACTTCAGACTGTACTACTTCATACTGTAATACTTCATACTGTACTACTTCACACAATACTTCAGACTATACTACTTCACACTATACCTCACACTGTACTACTTCATACTGTACTACTTTACACTATACTTCAGACTGTACTACTTCATACTGTACTACTTCATACTGTACTACTTCACACTATACTTCAGACTATACTACTTCACACTATACCTCACACTGTACTACTTCAGACTGTACTACTTCATACTGTACTACTTTACACTATACTTCAGACTGTACTACTTCATACTGTACTACTTTACACTATACTTCAGACTATACTACTTCATACTGTACTACTTCATACTGTACTACTTAACACTATACTTCAGACTATACTACTTCACACTATACTTCAGACTGTACTACTTTAGATTGTACTACTTCACACTGTACTTCTTCAGACTGTACTTCTTCACCCCACACTGTACTTCAGTCTGTACCTCTTCACACTGTACTACTTCATACTGTACTACTTCACACAATACTTCAGACTACACTACTTCACACTATACCTCACACTGTACTACTTCATACTGTACTACTTTACACTATACTTCAGACTGTACTACTTCATACTGTACTACTTCATACTGTACTACTTCACACTATACCTCACACTGTACTACTTCAGACTGTACTACTTCATACTGTACTACTTTACACAATACTTCAGACTAGACTACTTCACACTATACTTCAGACTATACTTCTTCAGACTGTACTTCTTCACCCCACACTGTACTTCAGTCTGTACCTCTTCACACTATACTTCAGACTGTACTACTTTACACTATACCTCACACTGTACTACTTTAGACTGTACTACTTCATACTGTACTACTTCACACAATACTTCAGACTAGACTACTTCACACTATACTTCAGACTATACTACTTCAGACTGTACTTCTTCAGACTGTACTTCTTCACCCCACACTGTACTTCAGTCTGTACCTCTTCACACTATACTTCATACTGTACTACTTCACACAATACTTCAGACTATACTACCTCACACTGTACTACTTCAGACTGTACTACTTCATACTGTACTACTTTACACTATACTTCAGACTGTACTACTTCTTACTGTACTACTTAACACAATACTTCAGACTAGACTACTTCACACTATACTTCAGACTATACTTCTTCAGACTGTACTTCTTCAGACTGTACTTCTTCACCCCACACTGTACTTCAGTCTGTACCTCTTCACACTATACTTCAGACTGTACTACTTTACACTATACTTCAGACTGTACTACTTCATACTGTACTACTTCACACTATACTTCAGACTGTACTACTTCATACTGTACTACTTCATACTATACTACTTTACACTATACTTCACACAATTTACTGCTGTTTTCTGAAGTCGTATTGATCAGAAACAAATAACTAATAATAATAATAATAACAACAATAATAATAATAACAACAATAATACATAATAATAACGAATAATAACAACAACAACAATAATAATAATAACTAATAATAATAACAATAATAACTAATGACAATAACAACAACAACAACAATAATAATAATAACTAATAATAATAATAATAACTAATAATAATAATAATAATAATAATAATAACTAATAATAATAATAACAATAATAATAATACTAACTAATTATAATAATAACAATAACTAATGACAATAATAATAATAATAACTAATTATAATAATAACAATAACTAATGACAATAATAATAATAATAACTAATAATAATAATAACAATAACTAATGACAATAATAACAATAATAATAACTAATAATAATAATAACAATAATAACTAATGACAATAATAACAATAATAACTACTACTACTACTACTACTAATATGTTATGTTATACGTCACCCCTCCTCATATGAACCTGTGAAGGGTTGTGGTGTGAACAGCGTCTCTGTTTCTCTGTGAACATCAGACGCACTCAGAACTTCCCTGGAGCTCGAATCTTTCACATTAAATGTCCTTTTTCACGCAGCAGCTACACGTCCTGGTTGGAGCTGCTCCAATGTGAGGAGTTACTAATATCTGGGTAGTTTGTTCTGCTGGTCAAACAAAGTGACAGTTACACAGCTGGAAATGTTCTTATGTTAAAACTGCAGAATCAGAGCAGTATTTCAATTGATGGCTGTGATGAATCGTTTGAATCTGCTATTAGCTCACTACACGTTCATTGTTCCTGCAGATGTGTCCTCTGAGCCTTTGTCCTACATCACTGAGCTCCTCTTTGGATGGAGCTAGGCTAACATGCTAGGCTAACCACGTCACTGAATCCATCTTCTTTTTGGGAAATAAACCTTATATTTCTGACTTGAGTCGTCAGGAGAAACGGAGCGATATAAAATCTGAAACCATATTTTGGATGAACTGTGTGTTTGCTGTAGAACAATGCAGCTCGTGTTGTGTTTCCATGCAGTGTTTTGTTGGGTTGATCATCCGTCCTCTCCGCCGCCCACGCCGCTGTTTGTTCCTGTGTTTTTCTGCTGTTTTTGGGTTTAGCTGCAGCGTGTGAATGTGTCAGCATCTGTGTGTGTGTGTGTGTGTGTGTGTGTGTGTGTGTGGGTTTGTAAGCTGAATGAATACATGAAGGAATCAGTGACATAACACGGCAGCTTCTCCTTTAGTTCAGCGTGTTGGACGGTGTCTGTTTAAATGAACAGTGTTTCTTTAAATTAGTATTAGATATTAAAACAAACAGGATGAAATACTTCTACTTCTACTACTGTACTTTTTGTATAATTTGGAGATACCTCTACTTAAGATACTTTGAATTTCCAATTCACTACACTTCTCAGGGAAGTATTGTGATTTTTACTTCAGTCTGTCCTACTTCACACTGTACTACTTCACACTGTACTACTTCACACTGTACTACTTCATACTGTACTACTTCACACTGTACTACTTCAGTCTGTACTACTTCATACTGTACTACTTCATACTGTACTACTTATATTATAGTTATATTGTGATTTTTACTCCACTACTTTTATTTTGTGGTTTCAGATTACTAATGAATGAATCAGTACTTCATAATTAATCTCATCGTTACAGCTGCAGTCAAACAGTGATGAACACATCAGTGCATCAATAAGAAGAATCTACTTATGTATGATACTCATGCACAGTTTAGAAAGTTTCCAGTGTTTGACTTTCATATGAAGTATTTCTAATGTATTCTAGTGTCTAAGATCAAAGTACTTCTTCCACCAAGGTTTACTAGAAACACAAAGTACTGTGAGTACTGTGAGTATTGTGAATACTGTGAGTACTTTGAGCACTGTGAGTACTCTGCTGTCAGTGTCTGATGGTTTCAGGGTCCTTTAAGTGTCCTGCTGACATTCTGCTGCCCTCTGATGAGGCAGTTTGTCTATTGATCAGTAAACATACCTGAACACACACACACACACACAAACACACACACACTGGGTGTTCATGAGGTGTCGGATCGATCGTGGTGCCGCCACAGTAGATTTCCTGTCCCTCAGTCCTTCACTAAACTGCACTCTGAAGAAACGATTCTGCCGTACTACATGTTGTGTATCTGTATCTGAGCTCCAGTGGGTTCTGACCCACCGTGGTCCGTTATACTGTAGGTGTTGTGAGAGCAGAAGAACAGTTCTAATAATCAAAAACTGAGTCTCCAGGACCTAGTTTGTGTCCTTTTTGCTGCCGTTCGGTGTTGTAATACCAAACAAGGTTTATTAACGTGGCTCCGTGTGTGACCTGACACGTGCTAACACGCTGCTCTGCGATGGAGCTGCGGCCTGCTCGATTTTTCTTAATGTCTATATGAACGCCGTCCTGTGCGCTGACAGATCTGCCAGTGTGGGAACGTATGGAGCGTCATGTGTCCAGCGTCATTTACAAACTGTTAAACACCAAGCAGCTACAAACTGCAGTTGAGTTCATGGCGGTCAGACCAGGAGGTGCCGACCTGGACCAAAGAACCAGACTGACTCACAGAGACCTGATGACGAGTGAATGAGCAAAACACGAAGATCTCTTCTTCCTCTCTGCTCTCGGTCCCACTGTGCAGGCACAAGGACGCAAATACACGACAGTAATTAAAGACGCTGACCTGATTTTTTTCTGCTGGGAGTGTAGGCCTACATTCAGCATGATGGGCACGGTTCAGTGGAGCCTGTCAGCAGGATCCAGGAAACCTGCCGGACATGTCGGCCTCAGTCCCAGAAACAAACTGATTAGATGTGGAGGATTAAATTTTAATAGCATCTAAGTGTTCACACTGCACACCAGACGAGTCCAGAGCAGAAACACTGAAATATTCAGTTTACTGATCATGTTTCATGTTTCAGGTCAGTCGATGTTCAAACGTCTTCCAACATGAAAACTGAATCTACGACGTGTTTACGGGGACACAAACGTGACCACGGCCGCTTCTTCTTCTTCAACTCACAATCTGCTGAATCCTGTAGAAACTAGGAATTTATCATTTAGGTCTGTTTAAAACTTTGTCACAAACGAAGAAGAACAGAGTTTTATCCAGTGATTTTAGGGCCACTGGTTAACAGGTGGTTTTCATCATTAGAGACAACTTTGAACAGAACCACCGTACTGAGTTCTAACATGAGACCCGGATTCTGTTGATAAACTAATGCGTCCGATATTCTTCTTGCTTCCTTTCCACTCGTCTCTCTCCATCACACTGTTGACCCTCAACACACACTCAGTGATGATGAGGATGATCCATGTTTGTTGTTGGTGACTCATGCTTTCTGCAGCTGATAACTGGATTGTGTAACGAGCTCATCACAGCTAATTGTCCCGTCCACTCGTCTACGCTCTGCTTCATCACGTCACCTTTCACTCCCCCAGCAGCTGCACAGAGAAAGTTCAGCCCCTCTTTTATTCAGGTGGATGAAGCTCTCACAGGTTGGTCCTGTGTGCTCCTCCGCCTGCTGTCACCTCCCCTCCAGCCACCGCATGTCCCGTCACCTGGCGTACCTGCACACCTGTCACCTGATTGCTTGATTCAGCTTTTGGCCATTGTTCTCTCACAGATTCTCTGCTGTGGTTCCTGAGTCTCATTTAGAGCTGATGAAATTATAAATTCAATTCATCGAGCAAAAAATGTTTAATAAGCAAGTAATTACAGTGTTAATGTGTTATATAAAGACTAAAACAGATTCATCAATAATGCAAAAGAAATACAATTAAATAATCATATAATCAGATCCCATGCAATTATGATGGATCAGCACATGAAGCCTTCAACATGAAGCCGTCATTGGGAGTTCTCACTCCAGCTGTCCACTGAGCTGGGATCAGTTTTGTTGTCCCACCTGAGGCTGCAGTTCTCTCCAGTGTTCACAGTCAGATTAGATGTGAAGCGATGAGTGAATCATTTCAGCAGCGTGAGAGGATGCTTCAGGCTCAGAGAGCGTTTCATCACTCGGAGCAGATTTCATGGTTATTCAGCCTTGACAACGTGTTCGTGAGGCACCGCTGCTGCTGGAAAGATGCAGCGGGCATAAAGATGGTTTTATGTAACCCTGCAGTCACAGCCTCCAGCAGGATGCGTGTGCAGTGCAGCAGAGTCTCTCCTAGATAGAAACTGAGAGGTTGTAGATTTTATTCTAACTGGCTTTGACGTGGCTCCTGCTCTGATAAAAACACGGCTGTGGAAGCTGTTACTGATGCTCATTGTAAAGGAGCAGAAAATCCAAACTCGCTGACATTTGTCTTTACGACCATATTATATCATCTGATGCATGTTGGTTGTCTCTATTAATATCTGCTATTGAATCAATGCATGCATTAATAGTCAGATGTTTTGTCTTGACACAGATGAGCAACAGAGCAGCTGATACGGCTTTTTCACTGTTTTAAGTACAAACACTTACTAATTTACCACAGGATCCATTTACCACCACCGACCCCTCCTCACCAAGTGAGAGAGCCCCCAGGGGCCATCGGGTTCCATGTTATCATGTTAATGCCGAGAACTGATTAGTTTTATGCTGCTTCTTCTGTTTCTGATGCACTGAAGGCCTACACTCTGTAATGTCCCTGAATGCACCAAACTTGACGGGAGGCTGCTAATGCTAATGCTAACATGGCCAGGTCTGGCGAGGTTGTTGTTTCAGCCCCAGTAGCCTCTAATAAAAATAGAGTTATGAATGCCATATGTCATGTCTGCAAATGATCCCTCTTAATCTTAACACTGCTTTGAATAAGAATCTCCATGTGCTGGACTCAGGGGCCCATTTCATCAAATTTACAACATGAGGTCACTTGCTGATCATTTCAACATGACCCATGTTGCATAAGCACACTGCAGTGTTGTGGGACAGTGTTACTGTTCCTACAGTGGTCTCACATTCAGTAATATGTGAATGTGCAGCCATCACTGTGTCACTTTGGGGAATGTAATTAAAGAACAGCACGGCTTCATCATGTTCTGGGATGATGTCTGCTATTAAAATCTGAACTATGAATTCAAATCTTTGGCCTGTCCAGTACTATCATTGATTCAGAAATAAAACATCCAGAGAAACATTCGTGAGTATCTGAGAGCCCACTTATACCTAACGTCACAGGTCGGATATATATGATCCGTAAAAAAATGATTGTGAATTCCCTGAGAAACCCAAGACGGACTGTAATCACATTTATGATCTGATGTGTTTTAAACCTGACTACGAGACTTGACATGGTTCCTGAACTTCCTGGTTCCACCATCTATCAACCTGAACAGTGGTGTGTGCGTTTGTATCAGGATGATGAAGTGAAGGTAAAGTGGTCTGATGTGGGAGCACCACGAAACATCAGGCAGAATATTTTTAGGAGCTTCTTCCACACCTCCACCTCCTGTCTCTCTATCACTCCCTCTCTTCTATTTGATTGTCCTCTCTCTCCCTCTCTCGCTGACGGCTGCTCTCACTCCTCTCTCTTCTCTCACCACTCTTCTCTCTCTCTCTCAGCCTCTCATCACATTCAGCAGCTCTTAGCCTGCGAGGACGAAGAGGAGGAGGAGGAGGAGGAGGAGAGGATCAGGAGAACACAGTCGAGTAAAATAGAGCAGAGTCGAGGTGTTTTAATCTGCTGCTTCATCGTCTCTTCTCTGTGCTGGATTTGCTCTGGGATTATAACTTCACAGGGTTCGTGGAACATCGGAACCGATTTTCTCATCACTGCGTTGCTGCTGTTGCTGATTTTCTGAAGACACCTCTGGAAGTTGTTGATGGGCTGATGTTGGACGTGGATTAGTAAACAGGCCAAAAACTAAATAACATGAGCGACATGAAGATGCAGCACATGGACACATCATTAACATGTAAATTTAGTCCGTCTCAACAGATCCTGCAGCCATGTGCTTCCGTCTGAGAGCCTAAAAGCAGAGACTGAGCAGAAACTAATAAATTATCCAGAGTTGACTCTGACTTTTTCATTCGTCATGTTTAAAGATTTTTCCATCTTCTGTAATTTTCTGCTAGTTTCGTATTTCAGAGCTTCTTTGGTGTCAAACCCGGAGGAGTCTTTATTAGTTGACAAAGCAGTGCTGACTTAAAGGTCACTTACTTAGTTGTTTGACCACATCCCACATTCTTCGGGGAACTGATGTTTTTTCCATTGTTGTGAGATGGCTCAAACATATTGATGATTTTTTCATCCTCATGAAATTCTTGTAATTATCCATTACTACTGAAGCTTTGTCGCTGTCTTTGGTGGAAATGAAGGATTCAAGATGTGAATGTATAGTATTGTGTCAAGCACATAAATTGTTGAAGAATTAGGAAAGCTGTCAATATCAAAATTGTGTCTTACTCACCAAAAAAGCAGAGGATGTTTTTTTAAAAATGTGGTTTTGGAAAGAAATGACGCCTGTGATGGCTCTGGGTAGAAAAGTCATGAAATATTATTTAACATCATAACTTATGCAACGTTTTTCTCATATTTGTAAAAAGGAGGTACGGACTGCTTCTCAACGATGACGAAGTGAATAAGGGAAATTTGTCACAGAAAGGAGTGGATTCTGGTGTTCAAACATGTCGCCTATTTTGGAATAAAAAGCGACCGGCCCCACTTTTGGGACACAGAGCAGGAGCATACATTTTGTCCTTGGTGGCTCTGTCCACCTCTCAGGGAGATGGCAGCGGCCATCGCCAGCTCCCTGATCCGTCAGAAGCGTCAGGCCCGCGAGTCCAACAGTGACAAGGTCGCGACCAACAAGAGACGCTCAAGTCCCAGTAAAGACTCGAGGTCTCTGTGTGAGAGACACATCTTCAGTGTCTTCAGCAAAGTTCGCTTCTGCAGTGGGAAGAAAAGACCTGTACGCCGGAAACCAGGTGGGTTTGTAGGACACAGAAGTTAAAGTTCCACTCTGGAAGAAGTTCTTAGCTTCTCCCTTCTACTTGGCTTTTTTATATTTCCAAACTGGCGTTCATCTAAATCGAAGCTCTACAACTTTCAGTACGACAGACATTTAAATTTGATTCTACCTGATTCGAGTCGGTCACACTTTTCTTTATACCTCTCATACAGAGGTATAAAGAGACAACTGACAATCTAATAATAAGGCAGAACAATGTGGTTTCACCAAAGGCTTTGTGTCCTGCACAGCCAAAGACTCAATGTGCCAGAGGAACTGTATTGGGTCATAAATCAATTCCAGGATATATGAGTTCCAGTTTCCCACAACTTCAATTACATATTACCCTCTTAAAGATGTTAATGTTTTGTTAAATCAAGACTAAAATTCTTCTAGAAAGAGCATCAGTTGGTCATGTGTCATCAGGAGACCCAACCACATAAAGCTGAGTGTCATCAGCATAGATATGATACAAGAATACGAATCCTAAACCTCCTGACCCATTGTCAGACAACAGTGCTTTAGTTTGTGATCTTGTACCTGCAGTTATAGTTGAGTTCTCTACACGTTTGCTCCAAACAAGTCTGCATCCCTGAGAACAGAAAACAAAGGAAAGAGACGGCCGCCTGCGAAACATTTAGCTTTTAGCCACGATGCTAGCATCGCTGTAGACCGGTAGAATCGTAGTAAGGTACCATTCGTGTCTGCTCTCTCTCGTCACCTTGTTATTGTGACCTTAACCACTTGAATCAGGCCTGGAATATACTGAAAATACGTCTTCATGAGGTTTTAGTTTGAAGCTGTGCTTGTTGTCTGTTGTTTAAAAAATACAAATGAAACCCAAATGCAGGCAGTGGCTGTATTAAATATTGCATAATGTCATCTATGGTTTTAATTATTTTATGCTGTTAAAAGAAATACCCAAAGCGTAGTTCCAGCTTTTGTATCTGTGGTGCTGATGTCAGCTAAATGTTTCCCTCTGGAGACCTTTAGCTTCAAACAGCCTCAGTCTTCCTGCAGAATGACGAGATAAAAGTCAGCCTGAATTTGAGCAGAGTTCCCTTCTGAGGAGATCTCAGAGATCAGGAAGAGACACAGTGTGTTGGTCCGCTGTTGGCCGGATTTCAACATTTACACATTTATGAGCTGCATCTCTCATTAGCTGACACCCCACTGCTGGGACCACCACTTCATGTTTTCTTGGCAATACAACAAACAGCTTGTTAAAGGAACTATTATACAGCACTTCTGCTTGATCAGCCCCTTCACAGTTAGTTCTCCAACTCCACCAGTGAGGAGGTGTTAAAGAAATCTCCGCAGCTGGTCAAGTAATTGCAGAGTCACCAGGTGTATGTGCAGTAGTTTAACATCAGCACTTTGTCTGTGTGTGACACTGCAGGTACACAATAAAGAGAAAGAATAGAATAAGATGTATTCATGCATGATTTATTTTGGTAAGCCAACATAATCAGTTTGCCTGGTAATGCGTGTGAAATGCGTGTGAAATTGAGTCCTGCAGAAAGGAACTGTAGGCTGCACTTTTTTAAAGCCCACAACAGCAGTATAGGTTTAGTTTTCAGAATAAAACGCCTGTGTTGTATGAAATAGTGTCATCTGCATAAAGCACAGCTTTTTAACCTTTTTAATAACATTTAAATAGTGCTGAAGGAAAATATTTAACAGGGGTTTTCTTTTAGACAGTTTACATTGATCACTGATCAACATTATCATTTAATTAAAGCCTTAATTCTTTGGTTTATTCTCAAATTAATGGGCAGCACAAAACCTGTGATATGTTTTAATTTTTATAATTATTATTTGTCAGATGAATCTTGAGACAGGTTCAGTTTTAAAGGATGTGTCATTTTGAGAAAGCGTCATGTGATGAGGTGTTTTTTCCTTTACTGATGTGATGAAACTCGCAGCTCCTCCTCAAACAGTGAGACACACATGTATAAATATAACTTCCCTCAGAATAAAACTTCTGGATCTGGATTAGTGATTATCTCTTTATTTCTAGTGATGTTTTAGGCATTTCCCTTTTAAAAGAACACGTTTAACAATTCTCCCATAAAAGCTGCACTAGTCAATATTTTATATTATCTTTATTAATATTATATATTATTATTATTTTATATTATATAAGTTTCTTAGTTTGAAGCTTTTTAGCTGCTGGTTTTCAGCTAACAGCACATTTACTGTATCTTAAGTGGTTTAGTGGGTTTGCATGAAGGACTTTAAAATGTAAAGAACAGGTTCAATACAGACACATTTAAATTAATGCATTTAAAGGAATATTATATTTTCAATTTCAGAGATTTGCTCTGGGTTGGAGTGAGTTGATTTAAAATGTATGACCTGCACAGTTTAAGATGTTATAAAATAAAAGTTGATGCAGATCCCATTGTTCCATGTTCTCCTTCGTACGCGCTAAGGGGACAGTTCTGCTCCAGCATCCTCTGCAGCATATGCAGAGTGGAGTTCCAGTGTGTGGGAACAGCTTGAATGATCTCATGTTGAGGGAAGCCAGGTTCTTTTTGAATGGCCCTCAGATGCTGTTTTACTATCAGAGTGCTTGAAGTGTGTTGCACATGTCTTCAGCTTCGTGATAATTCCCCCAATGCTCTCTGACTGCCGATGTTCTCGTTTACCACAGTGCACTATGCGTGTGTGTCGCAGCCGAGGTCCAGGATCTCTGTCAGTCTCAAGCCTGTCAACGTAATAGCACCACTGTCTCTAAACACACGAACCACTTCTTCTCTGTTTATATCCCAGTGATCCAGCATGTTAAGATACAACTCACTGATGGAGTCTCCAGACATGGTCTTTACATTTATTGGTCTGTGGTGCAGTCAGTGCTGCACAGACGTAAAATACATGTTGGGATGGTCTCGATTTCTGTCCGGCTGTCTGTAGCCATTCAAAATAGAGAAAAAATAACAGTACAAGTAATTTCAGAATTTAGGTTACAAATAAAACATCAAATTAAATAAAAAATAAGCATAAAAGTATGCAGGCTTTCCTAAGATGAAATGGAATATATATTGGGTTTTAGAATTTAGAATGTGAAAAGCACCATCACTGAACTCACATTCTGAAAAACGGATTTATTTAATGCTCGCCAGCTTTACAATAGATTTATGATGGGACAAATGTGCTAAGTATCAAAAAGATAATCATGGTAATGATCTTTGCCATAGTCGAACAGCATGTAACTCTGTGTTTTCTTAATCTGTTCCTTTGATTTACTGATTCAGTAAAGACAGAAAGAGTTTTTTATTAATCCTTAATGTCGCCCGTCTGTACCATTTCTACAGGATGAGCTGACGGTCTCTCTTTTATTGTTTCTAATGTGAGAAACAAAAGCTTGAAGGAGGAAAGTTGTGAACGATTCATCTTGATGTTTCTGAGTGTTAGAGGTCTCATCTGTCTGACTGAGTGAATGTTAAGTAGCACAGCAGCCTGCTCCAGATTAGCCTCTGAATTTTGGTCTATTTCTGCCGAGTCTTTCTGGCCCACATTGTCATCTGGAGCATCACTTCATCACTTCATGTTTACATCCTCACACCTTCAGCTCAGTCACGGTGTGTGTGTGTGTGTGTGTGTGCGTGTGTGTGTGTGTGTGTGCGCACTCTTTAAACATGACAAAATTTGTTAAGATGTTAGTGGTGCTGATGGAGGAGAGCTGCTCTAAACTGTTCAACACTATCTCTGCTGATTAACAGTGCGTCCACAGTGTCACAAAGGACTGCAGTACGTTGACTTGACTTGACTCTCAATTTTTTTGCACGACAAGGATGTACTGCACTGTAACAGTGGAGTGATCCAACCTAAGAACACAGAAAAGCTCTGGAGAAGAGTGGTCTGGGGTGAAGAGGTGTCCAGACAGCAGCAGCACATGTAGCTGTAAAACTCTTCAGCTGAATAATACATGTTCAGTGGTGCTGGTTCCAAGCGCAGAAACGGTGCCGTACTGCGCGAACCTGACGTCTGTGCCTTGTTGTGTTTCAGAGCCGCAGCTGAAGGGCATTGTGACGCGTCTCTTCAGCGAGCAGGGTTTCTTCCTGCAGATGCTGCCGGATGGAACCATCAGTGGAAACAAGGATGAGAACAGCGACAACAGTGAGTCTCTGTGTTCACATGTTCACAGCAGGACCGAACGGTTGCACATGTCAGTGGAAACTGCCAGCTGCCTGATCAGTAGTGATTCCATTTTCTGCTACTCATACTTTACTTACTGGTTATTGTTGCACATTTTTATATATAAAAACCAAAGTGATTTACTAAAGCTGAATCAAGTTCCTGCAAAAAATCAGACTTCATCAGTCTGAGTTCATCAAACCAACGGTAAATACTGTTTACTGTTGTTTGATGATGTATTATGATCTAATAATAGGAGACAAACAGTAATAATCCAACATTAAACACCGTTGAGTCTGATTTCAGTCACAGTTCCTTTCTTCTGCAGGACTGTTTCTTGTGCTTCAGTATTTCTGTGCTTGGTAACGTCACTGCAGTAAAAGACTGAATACTTCTCCCTGCATCTGTTTCAGCACCAGAACATCTGGTTGTTCCGTTCCCAGATCTGTGTATGTGCTGTTGGATCTCTCCGATTGTGCTGCTTCCTTTAAATCCTTTAAAAAAGAGAAAGGAGGACAAGAAGAGGGGGAGGAGATGTTTTGGATTTCCCTCTCGCTCTCTCTCAGATCATCTCTGTCTCTGAGTTAAATAAAGGAGGATTAACAGCAGCCATCGCCACAGGCCTCTTCCTCCTCCACCTCCTCCTCTGTATCCTCACCCACACTGCAGCTCTGTCCCTGAGGATTAAATCACCTCTCATCACTTCATCCCTATACTCCCCCCTCCTTTTATTCGATGCTTTTCTCTCCGTTTATCAGCTGAAAGCGTCATGGATGGATTTTAACCACCAACAAGAGTTGAACGTGTTGTAATGTCTTTTTTTTTGTAGGTTTGATTTACACAGGTGAAGAAGACACAAGTTATTTTAAGATGCTTACAAAAAGATGTCAAAATGACACAAAAGCTTGTTTCTCTACTTCTACCGTAACCGTCTCTCTCTCTCTCGCTGTTTTTCTGTGTCTGTCTATGTCTCTCGCCCTCCAGCTCTGTTTAACCTGATCCCAGTGGGTCTGAGGGTGGTGGCCATCCAGGGAGTGAAGGCTGCACTCTATGTGGCCATGAACGCTGAGGGATTCCTCTACACATCAGTAAGAACCTCTCAGTGACAGTTTTTATTCTTAATTTATCATTTGTAAGATTTAAAACATGAAGGACTCAAGCTCCTCATAGAATAATATGATGAACAATAAGAAATGTAAAATAAGATTCAAGTGATGTCTGAAGAGGCTGCGTACCGTGAAACACGGTTCATTTACAGTGAAGCCTGTAGAGAGCTGCTGCTGTGAAGCAGTGTTTTGCATGAATGTTGTATTATTAACATTTGCTAATTGTTAACAGTCACCACTTGTTATTGTGATTTTCCTGTATTGGAAGACAAAGAACTAGAAGAGGCCGATCATGTCTTGCTGAAGGACATTTAGGCAGAGTATCAGCTCACTGTGATTGTAGAGTTATACTTCCTGGTACAGTGTTTGTGTGGATTTCACAGAAAATATCATGAGTACAAGATAAAGTTACTCCAAAGCTTCTCGTTCGCTCATCGTGTGATTACTGAAATGATCTTATTTAATTTCTGTCACATTATCTGACAGGTCAAATTCTTACACTCTGTCTTTCTTTTAACACCAAATCTTATAAAAGACACATTGTGGCACAAAAACATCCATTTGTACCACGGTAATAATTAACAGGACGGCCCTGGACACAGCTACACATTTCCTGCGTTGTTTCAGTGAGTCCATCCACCATCCATTATTCATGTCTGCTCCTCCCATAAAACTTTCAAAAGCAATTGTTCAGTCACTGTGTGCACAGCGTACAAAACGAGATGGCGTGATATAGGAAGACGGAGGTGATAGAGATGAAACAGTAAGTGTCTCTGTGGTGTTTTCAAACCTGCCTTGTTTAGTCTGGTTCAATCAAACTCGCTTTGCTGCAGTTTGTGAGATAAAAGTTACAGAAAGGAGAAACTGACCAAATGTACACTGACAGGTGAAGGAGGAGGAGCAGGGTCAGCTGACAGATCTGAATCTGCGGGAAAGGGAGGGAAAAGGTGAGCGGGTGACTCAGGTACAGGTGGAGTAAGGGGATGTGATGGGGGGGGGGGGGCAACCTAAGAGACTGGATCAGAAACCACAACTTACTGCATGTGTTCTGAAATCCTGTTAGTCCTATAACTCGCACTATGAGCTCCTGTGCCAGAACAAAATATCTTTATATGCAGATGATGTTTTGCTTTCCTAAAACCTTCTGTTCCACTTCTTCATCTTCAGCTGTTTTTGTGCAAATCAAGCTGCCACTCATGCTTTGGGAGTTGGTTTTTGGGTCTTCTCTTCTGGTCTTTTGCTTCTGTACCTCCACTAACATTCAAACTCGGTGGTGCTCAAAGCACCACCACAGTCTTCACCCTGCCCATCACTTATTGACATCACATGTAAACACTTGGAATCAGATCCAAATCCCATGTTTCAGGATCAGTGGTAGCACATTTCTGGGTTGAACTATTTCCAATAAGGCCTCAGGTTCTCAGCTCTGCTGCAGATGGAGTGAACAACAGTTTCTCCACTTCTTCCTCTGTGCAGTTACGTAAAGACTTGACAGCACGTTGCTTCTATTCGCCAGAGCTGAGCTCCTTCACACAGACGGTTGAAGGTAAAGTCATGGTGTGTGCTGCGAGGCACCGCTGTCTAAACACTGCTTATCTGAATGATCACATCCTGATACGCGATGCAGGCTGTCTGCTCAGAGGAAAAGAGCGTTTTCATCATCTATTCCCTGTGTCCTCGACCCTCCTCTTCATCCTCCCCTAAAGGTGATCTGTTCGCAGATCATATGTGTGAATTTTATGTACTATCCCCAAGAAACAGTCACAATTCTCAGTGATGTTTACAGAATCTGCAGGAGCCTGAGACGTTACCTTAAAAAGAGATTGGGACGGTTTTCAACTGAAGTCATTTTTGCTGCATTTAAAACTCCAAACTGTCCAGGTTCAAACAACTTATCACCACATAGTTTATTAGTTGATTAATTAGTCACTCAACATTTGAAATGTGATTCAATTTAGTGATTTATCGAGAAGCAGCGTCCCAGTTAATTTCACATCCTGCAGTACGAGCATATATCTGCTGCAGTGTTACATTTGGGAAACGGAATATATTTTCTGTTCTTGAAACCTGCAGACGTCTCGGATTTTCACTTGTTTCTCTAATCACACGATAACTTGTTAAATGAGATTCCAGTGTGCAGACAGCACCATGCTTCTGTTTACTTTCTGTATCTCAACGGGATCAGATGAGTGTTAAATGTTAGGCCGGGTTTTTGTATTGTGAGTCTTTGTTCTGCTCTGATTGGCTCCCTGCACCCCCCCGACCACCTGTTATATCCAGAGGGCAACACGCTGTCATACAGTACACACCTGTCATATCTAGAGGGAACCGCAGTGTCCTGGACTGGGACTGTCCACATTTAACAACTCTGACTTCACTAGAGCTGCTTCTGTCCTAATAAATTATTATTATTATTAGTACTAGTAGTACTAGTAGTAGTAGTAGTAGTAGTAGTAGTAGTAGTAGTATATGTCATAAATGTGGTGTGTGTGTGTTTGTGACAGGATGTGTTCACAGCAGAGTGTAAGTTCAAGGAGTCGGTGTTTGAGAACTACTACGTCATCTACTCGTCCACACTGTACCGGCAGCACGAGTCGGGCCGGGCCTGGTTCCTGGGCCTCAACAAGGAAGGAGTCATCATGAAGGGAAACCGGGTGAAGAAAACCAAACCCTGCTCACACTTTGTCCCGAGACCCATCGAAGGTGAGACACACACACACACACACACACACACACACACACACACACACACACACACACACACACACACACACACCTCTGTTTTTTTACTTTCTCTTTCTGCTTGTTGGTTTTGTGTTGTTTCAAACTACAGATACAAACTGGTCCTCTGACTTCTTTTGACCCTATAAACAGGCCCAGTACTGAGAAGAGAACCAACCAAAGCGCTGAAGAGTAAAACAGTAGCTGAGTGAGAGCAATAAGATCCATTTATCAGCTGACGTCCTCCAACCTGTGTAAAAGTCACTTTGAAGATCAACGGATCAAACGACTGAATCAGATATATCGATATCTCTATCTATATAGAGAGATAGTTAGAGATAGATAAATATAATATATAGATATAGATATGTAGATATAGAGATCCACTTTCTCTCTGCTACATTGGACGTTTGTTTCAAATTTCCTTACATGTGTTTTTCTGCAGTGACGTTGAATAATTAACTCAATTAACACATGACTAAACAATAAGTTATTGATAGTTAATAAATCTGCAGACGTGGAGGAAACGAGACGGACGTTTTTATTAGGTTCGGAACTTTTACCTGCTACTTTACCTGCGGCTCAGACTCAGAGGTGAAGCAGTGATGTGGGAGCAGAGTTCTTCCTCTGAGTTTCAGGACAAGGTGAAGCTCTAATATCACAGATGGAGGTTTAACAGGAAATATGAAGCTGCGTCTCTGCTTTCAGCTGCTCCTCCCCCCTCCTCCCCCATCTTCATTTAAAAATATCTTTCAACCATCACCTTCCCCTTCCTCCTGTCCATCCTCTTCCTCACCACAACTCGTCCTTCAGTGTAAACCTCGATCAGCCTCCTCCTGTCTCTCCCTTTGTTTTGCTTCTTCTCTCCCCCTCTCCCCCCGCCTCGCCCACTAGCTCTGTTCTTCACACCTGTGCCTCACCTGTATGTGTTTATTGCAGAGTGGTGCTTCCAAATGTATCAGTGACATGTTTCTAATAAGAAACCATAAGGTTCATAAACTGCATTAGAAACCTTCAGTTCACCTCTGACCCCATGACGCAGTCCCGCTTCCCACTTTCACTCAGCAGTGTCCACTGTCGTATTTGTAACAGGTGAACAGCAGCTGCAGGTTGATTGGCTGAACGACTCTTAGTGTTTTAAATCTGATTCTCAGTGTGGTCTCAGACTTTTTGTGTGGATGATGTCTGTAAATGTATTTTCTGAGGTCCCCTCTGTGCAGTTTTAATGTGGAACAACTTGTGCCCCCCCCCTGCAGTGTGCATGTATAAGGAGCCGTCGCTGCACGAGCTCGAGGAGAAGCTGCTGAAATCCTCGCGGAGCCCAACGATGAACAGCGAGGAGCGGGCGAGGAGCCTGGAGCGGCAGCAGCGGCAGCCGCAGCAGGATGCATCCACAGATAGGGAGGAGTCATAGCCTGCAGCGCCCCCCAGCAGGAGGAGGAGGCGAACTCCCATTGTAACACTCCCTGTGTTCAGCAACAACAGCAACTACAACCACACCAACGACAACAATCGCCATGACGACGGTGACAACAATGAAAACAAAGAAAAAAAGAAGCTAAAAAAAAAAAACGGGAAAAATCTTCTTGCATTTTAATTCTACTGGGGAGGGGGAGGGGCAGGGGCGGGGCTTGTATGAGAAACAGCAGGACGTTGATGATGATGATTTACTATTTATGCAAAAAGCCCTGCTGAACGGCGCCGGGAGGCTAGCACACCTACTCCTCATCGTAATCTTCATCATTTCAAATGTTCCGAGTGGAGCGAGCGCTCAGAACTCGAAGCTTTAAGCCGTGTAGACACTTCACCTCCTTCTGTTCTTGATGAATGCAGAACCTTCGCACTTTCAGCACCGCGCTTCTTCTTCTTCTTCTTCGTCCCGTTCAGTCCGATCAGAAAGAAGAGTTTTCTGTTCTGTCTTCTCCAGCTGCCACATCCTGTTTGGGTTTTTGTTTTTTGGGTTGGGGGGTGTTGGGGGTTTTGTTGCAGACATTGCAGATAAATGGAGAATGAATCCTGAAACACTTCCTGACTCTGTTTCCTCTGGAGGAGGTCCGTCTGTCGCCTGGTTCAGTACAGTTCACTGCAGTTTTTGTCTGTTTACTACAAATCAAGTTTCCCAGTCCTCCATCTCTTTCAGACTGATTTCCCTCTTTTCAACAGCCAGTACTAAATTCATCTGTATGAAAATGAACAACTTGAAATGTCTCCAAAAAGCAAAACAATGAAATCAGAGGTTCATCAAGCCAGAAACCAGGTTGGATGAGCATCAGACTTTCAGTAATTCTATTCATGAGATGATGTCACTTGTTTCCTCCCTGAGTGGTTTCGAAACCACAATCGAACCATCCGTTAGGCCAGCCTGTAGCCTGACAGGCAAAACTCAGGGCCAGTAAGATCACAGAAGAAGAAGAAGAAGAAGAGTGTTTCAGGTTCTGTAGCACAGACCGAGCGCAGGCTGTAAGTTTAGACGTGAATCGTGCAGGAAGTGGACGTGAAACAGTCGAAGTGTGTCAACACAGCAGTGGTGCATTTGCTGCCGCTGTGTATTATCTCGTACAAATGGCATTAACGTGCAACTAAAGTGAAACACCAGTGTGTTATGTAGGGAACGTTTTATTCATATTGCACCGACCTGGGTGCTTGTTTAACCCAGAGTGATGTCAGGGTCATGGTTGGGGTTAAAGTGGTTTCTCTATTATCTATTAATCCAGATCGGAGTCGTTGTCTAACCTGAACCAGGTGAGAGTCCAAAAACAAAGATCACATCGGTAACGTCGACGTGTCGTCATCACGTTAAAAAAACATCCTCTGTGTTTGGAGTACAGTAATTTATCAGGTTTAGAGGCTGTTTGGAGACGTTTTAGTCGGAAAATCTAACTCACAGCCTCGATTTCTTTGGTCAACTTCACCTTTTGTCACAGGCTCAAAGTAGAGAAACCAGAAAATCAACAGTAAGGAAAGACAGCTGTCGTCCAGATGTCTGATTCTTTCAGGGCCCTTAAACACACCACTGCCCTGACAGCTTTCAGAACAACAGTTTGGATCCTTTACTTGTGTAAAAGTACCAATACTAATAGTAAAAATACTCCATTACAAATTCTACTGAGTGAATGTGAAGTAAAGTACATTAAGTGGTTTCCAACATAGGGGCTGGGCCCCTCCTGAGGGTCACTGACCTCTTGTCTCTGGAATTTGGCGTTATTCAATGTGTTTGGAGGGAAAATCAGTGGTTCAGTAGCAGCTGGTAGATGTGAGGACTTGGAAACTGCTCGGCAGGAACTCAGAAGTCCTGTTTCTGTGTCTGTGCTGCGTTCAGGGTCTGATCAGATGAAGCCTTTAGTAAATATTGCATGATGTATTTTCTGAAAGTGACGCCCCCGCAGCCTTTCAGAGGATCTGAATGATTAATGGAGACACTAACAGCTGAGTTGTGTAACTGTGATGTGGTCTGAACAGGACTGAACCAGGAGTCGACTCCGTTACCTGCTCTGGCACGTTAAAGACTGTAAGATATGATACGATACACTGAACATGACTGTATGTTTAGTTCAGCTCGGCTGGGACGTCGAGTTCTGATTGGTGCACTGCTTAAAAGGGGGGGGGGGGGGGGGGGGGCTGTTTTGAACGCTAATATTTTAGAACATGTGCAGAGGTGGTTGGTACATTTACTCAAGTGCTGCATTCAAGGACAGTTTCAAGGCATTTGCAGGTTTGGATTGTTAGAACAGACTCTACTGAACTGATAGATGCTGATGTTTTATTTAAGCGTCAGTTTAGTTTTGTCATACTGCAGTATACTATAATACTACAGTAGTAGTAGTAGTAGTATATATAAATATATATAATGTACTACTATATACTATAAATGTTTCTTTCACAAACATGAAATAAGTCGACAACAGATCCAGTTTGTGAATGTTTTTCAGAGGTTGTTGAACTGAAAATGTTGGATTCTGCAGAAAGTGATTTACTCCCAGTGTTAGTGCAGTACTGCAAGTAGTTAGTACTTAAACTTGAGTAAAGAACTTGGAGTGGTACTTGTACTTGTAGAGCAGTACTTCAGTCTGTGTACTTCTACCACCTCTGACAGTGTTCACATGTTGCTCATTGTACAATCAAAGCATGTTATCACGGTGCATTAAACAAACCTGGGAATTCTTAGTGTCTAAGCTGCAGAAGGAGAGATGGTGATGCAGCATGTTTCAATCTACAGAACAAAGTGAGCAGAAGGAAAAAAAAAAAAAAAACGAAGACACAGAACGAGGTCCAAACGCCTCGTGCAGATTTAATCTGTACATGTAAAAGAACGTGAACGGAGCTGTCACGTGTTTTGTGAACTTACCACTAAAACATTTGGATTAAACTATGTAAAAATGTTGTAGCATCACCGTCTTCTCCTCGCAGCTGCAGGTTTCATGATGTGTTCAGGTGTCGACTGATGGGGAGTTTAGTAACACGTTAAACACTGCCCTGCTCCATCTAGATGAAAACCACTGCCCTGAAACCTGAAACTGTCTCATGTATCTGAACATCATGATCACCACAGCTGAGAAAGAAAAGGACTTTGTTCTGTTATCACTTCAGTAACTTGTTGTTATCGTTCTGTCCAAGCCGATGTCTGAGAACACATGTAGGAAGGTACTAAACATTAAATCAGCACGTTGCATTCAGAGTAAAGAAGCAACAGAACTTTTAACATCAGGTTTTATCTTTTGTCACCAGATTTCAAAACATTTCAGTATCTCTACTCATCACTCTGACACTTTACTTTATGCACTTTAAAGGCATAGAAAAGAAAAAGACACGACGAGGTCCTTTATCTGTTAACTTTATTAACACTGCACAAACGTCATGAAGACCTTTTGTTTTTCAGAGTGTAACGTTCAGATGTTTGTCTTCTCGTACTGAACCCTTTACTCCTCTCACACGTCGAGTTTCCCAAAAACCATCCGTGTTTCCTCGGTCCTATCACTGCCTTCAGTTTTCTCTACATGAAAACAGTCATTTCAATCTGAATGTGCCTGAGAGACGCAGCTTGGATGGAAGATCACTTGGGACGGTATTTGCAAACCTTCCAAACTGTTTAGTGAGTTTTATTATTTTCTCACAAATGAACTTCAGCACTAAATTTCTTGTGTGGTCCTGTAGCTGCTACTTAAATGTGCTGTTAGCGGTAAAAGCTACGGCTGCAGTTTGGTGTTTGAATGCAGCAGAGATTAAAACTCATACAAAGATGATTTTTAGGAAACTCCGACACCTCCCATCAGCTGACACAGAAAAGTCCAACAACAACACACGTGAAACCGAAACATGACGTTTGTCATGTTCAGACGCTCTGATATGTTCAATTGTGCATGTGGGAACTCGTTGTCACGCCACAGCTGACTGTGATGCACGCGGGGTGGGCGGGGCCACGCAGGTTGACTCTTATTGGTGTTTTTGAAGTTTGTGTTTTGTTGGTTAAACGTGGACTGAAGGACTGAACCAATCACAACCCACCGTACTGCCTCTGAGAAAGTCTTCCAGTCTGGGGTTTTGGGTCGGACCACGAGGATTGTAGATTGTAGAGAGTGTTTTCCAGTTTGCTCTTCAGGTTCCACTCGGTGTCCTTTCTATCACTTCTACTTCTAGAACTGCTGTAGTCATAGAACCAGAACACATTAGAACACAGTACACACCTGGAAACGTAAAGCTACAGCGGCTCTGCTTCATGGTCACATCGTCTTCTTCAAACACAGCTCAGAACTCAGTAGCAGGAAGACTGTTGGTGTCAAATACCATCGAGTGACCTGAAGGCAGCGCCAGGTTACCAAAAGTGGAACAGTAGAAAGGACACTCTGAAACGAGAGAGAGAGACCAACAGGTCGACTCCGAGGTTTGAAACTCAACTTAATAAACGTCTGTAAACACCTGTCTGACCCTACCTGACAGCCTGAGAGAGTCGACCTGCTGACCTCCTGCTCTAACTAGAATCTAAAAGCTGAAGAAACTCTGGACGGACGTTTGCAGCACTGCTGACGTCTACCGGCACAAAATGATGATGTCAATACTGAGCTTGTCGGCCCCTTGTATCAAAGGAACAAAGACGAAGAACTGTCTGACGTCGAAGCCTGAAGTTTCTGGATCTGTCTTTGTGTTTGCTGATGTTTGCACCTTTTCTGAGACACCTTCATATAACGCATCATATATTAGAACAAAGTCATCGCAAATACGCAGCAGGATGAAAAATAAAACTGAACAACAAGTAAAACATCAGCGTCTGCCTCGTTTTTCATTCCCTTTGTTTTCCACAAAGCCACTCAGACACACATCAGGGTCAAGGTTCTGTCCTGCAGTCCCTGAACACATCACACCACCCAGCAGAGTAAGGTCAGACATCACTTCTACCTGATCAGAGTTTAGAGCAGCTCATCCTTTGCTTTAGTCTGTGAGTTTCGCTTGATGCACAGAATGAAATGAGCGACTTCTGTGATTTGTTCCTGACATTCGGAGTTCCTGCTTTCTTAAAAGCTTCTATTATTCCTCAAGTGACGGCCTAAAAGCCCACAGAGCATCCGTCCACTCAGCTTCCAGACGACTCCGTCTAATGCTCTGATGGCTTCATCCAATTTTAATGAGGGGAGACACAGGAACACAACTCTGCTGCTGCAGACGCTGCTAAAACCATCAGCTGACAACACGACGACAAGAAGAGCTGAAGACGCGCTCGCTGTCTTAAGGCTTTTATTGTGAAGGAGCTGCACAGTGCAGTGGGATTCTGATCACAGTGATAGAGAATATGATTCTAGAATAATATAGTTCATATATATATTTAATATATATTTTAATATATATTTCATATATATATATTAATAAAACGTCAAACTCATATTTACTGAGCAGGAAACAAACAGTGAGTCAGATTTAACCAAATCCAGCACTGAAGGAAGTGAACGCAGCTCCTGCTGCACCTGAATCTGCTGATTTCTACCTGCCAGGTGTTTCTGTTCTGTTGTTTCCCACTGACGCCACCAGGTGGAGACATTACACAGAGAATGAGCTGGTTACCAATTCTTTGTAATCTGATTACAATGTCACACGGTGTAACTGAGTTCTTTTCAATACTGTTATTAAAGACACAATGAAAAGGTGGATAAATAAATATTCTTCTTCTTTTCTCTTAAAGTAAATAACTCAGCTTGTGTTCACACAGAAACACAGACAGGAGAGGTTAAAGGTCACAGTTTGTACCAGGTTTCCACTGAACAGTCAGGAAACACAGATGAGAACCAGACTGTGATAATAAATCACAGGAGCTTCATGACAGACGAACAATGGTCAGAGAACAGGAAGCTGCTGAACTCACCTGTGTCAGCGGTACTGTGATACCTGTACACGAGTAAAGTATCTGAGTACTGTTACTGCTCAGCTCCGCGTGTGTGGGACCAGCTGGGAGAGCTGCAGGTTTGGAAAAAGGAAATCAGAAATAAGAAATAAGAAATAAGAAATAAGAAAAAGGAATAAGAAATAAGAAATAAGATATCAGAAATAAGAAATAAGAAATAAGAAATAAAAAATAAATAAAAAATAAGAAATAAAAAATAAGAAATAAGGAATAAGAAATAAGAAATAAGAAATAAGAAAGAACTAATGACAGATCACAGATCTGAGCTCTGTGTGGTGTCGTAACGTGTCTGAGGAGGAGGAGCAGAGTCAACCGGAATAAACTCAGCTCCTACTTCCTACACTCACACACTGTCTGTCTCTCTGTCTCTCTGTCTGTCTGTCTCTCTGTCTCTCTGTCTCTTTGTCTCTCTGTCTCTCAGCTGCTTTAACTTTTCTCTTTTGTCGCCCTCGACTCAGAAACTTTGGATCCAGTTTCTTGGACTTGTTCCGGACTCGGACTCCGGGTCCAGCTGTGAGCAGATGTGTGTCTGAGTCTCGTCTCTGTCCCGGTTTCTGGACCGGATCATCTTCAGTTAGTGGTTTTGTTCCACCGGCTCTGGACCGTTCCTCCTGCAGATTTACAGCCGGGATCGAGTCCTGACACCGGGCCGTTAATCTTCAGAGCCCCGCTGCTCCCGGGGGGTGGGGGTGGGGGTGGGAGGCAGCAGGACTCTCAGTGAACACGGACGAATCCGGGACCACATTCTAGTTCGATCCAGTCTTGGACCCGCCCCGCTCCAGCAGCTGCAGCAGCCGGACCGGACAGACTGGAGGAGACCGTCCGGACCCGCTGTCCATGTAAGTCCAGCTCCTAAATTGATGGTTTTGCTTATGGAGTTTCGCACTCGCCCGGTTGTTGCTCGCTTATTGTTCAAGTGTGTGAAAAGCGAGTTCAGGTCTGTGGGTTGTTCTGGTTCAGGAGAACTGGTCCAGAGGACCGAGACTCTTCAACATGTTTCACGGGACCTCCTGCTTCAAATCCTGCGTGCGGATCTCGCTTTAGAAATGTCTCCATTTGTCGTTATTGCGGTTGTTCTCATCAGTATTTACAGACAAACTGGGACACGAAGCAGAACAATAGAATCTAGACTTCGGCTTGAATCCTTAATTCAAGTTGACCTGTGTTAATGCTCTAAGACTAAAACACCAAGTGCTCAGCTGCACTTTAATTTAAGGTTCAGACTTGATTTCCTGAAACTCCATTAGATGTGTTTTAAGTAAAAGAAGTGCAAACAGCACTAACTCTGAGAAAGGCTTTTGGGCTCCTGTGTCTTTAAGCTGCCCTCCACCCATTGGTCAGCTGGTGAAAGACTTCCTGTGGGTCCAACTACGTCCTAAACATAAATGAGTTTATTCTTATTCAGTAGAACTGTTGAGTTTTTTTTTAAATATAGCTTCTTAAATAAAAACCAAAACTATATCTCAGGTACATATTATTAAACATAGACATTTAACAGTCTCACTCCTGGTTTCTCCACCTGCCCAGGTCCAGTTGGAGCAGCTGAAAATCCTGCTGCCTACTGGGGCAGAGTCACAGTAACATCAGAACATGGCTCTGAGTCTGGAGTAGGACTGTCCGCTGGCACAGTTAGACGTTCTTCATTGATCCAGGCTGGTAATCAGATTATTGTCAATCAGATCAGTTTGGGGGCTCTGCAGTGGTCAGCAGAAACACAGCTGCTCACTGCAGTT